>NC_067167.1:38671221-38781221 GCF_903995435.1 Acomys russatus
AAAAAAAAAAAAGAAGAAGAAGAAGAAGAAAAGAAAAGAAAAGGAAAGGAGTTTCATAAAAGTAGAGCGAAGTTCCTGGCAGTGCTGTACAATTGTGAGCAGCCTTAGGTCACATGCTTACTTAAAGAACAGGAGCTGGGGGGTGGCCATGGAAGCAGAGATGAAAGAAGTCAGTGGTGGGACCCAGAGCTGGTCCAGAGTCCTTGATACTTGCATCAACTTACAAACCGGGTCTGCCTATAAATCTTTCCCACATGTACAGAATCTCTGCCGTGCCAAGGCCCGCCAAAGTATGCAGTTGATTTTCTTAGAGACTTTTAAAATCAAAAAGTTCTGCCTCCAACTGCTTGAAGACAGAGGGGAAAGATGGGTTTGTATTCTCTGAGCACCAGTTTTTATTATGGCCTCACTTGCTTTTCTGTGACAAAAGTGTCCAACTCGGTTGAATTGTGTAAGTGAAAGTAATTCCTATAGAGACTCTGAGTTTATTATGTTGCTTGTTGGTGAGATCTTGGTGTTTGAGTTGTGTACCTACTAAGGTGTAATCTATTTGTTTATATTGGACCTTTGCTCTTGAAATTAGAGCAATTAGAACAAATCAGAGGTATAATTTGTACTGTAGCAGGGATCACAGTTATGGCAGTGCTGATGTGGAGGTTTGAAGGGGCAGAGCTTCCACTGGCGCCTACTACCTAAATGCCTTTGGGGGGTGGTCTGTGTAGGCTAAGCTCATGAAGATATCCCTAAATGCCATCAAACTTAGCGGGTGGGTGGTGGTGGTAAGGATGTTTTCTGCTCCGCTTGCCATCAAAGAAGATTAATCAGAACCTGCAACTTTTCAGACAACATAAGAGCATAAGGCCTTGAAACTCAAGGCCTCCCAGTCAGGGAGGGGGGTAGACAGGAGGAAAGGACCAGGGTAGCCCCCAGGCAGGAGAAGACCCCGTCTCTCAGCATTTACCAGACAAAGCCTCGGTGCGTCTAATTATGATTATTAAAACAATTTCCATGACGATGTCTAATATTATGTTTAATTTGAAAAACAACTGTGTATGAAAACTGTCGACTATAATACCTAAATTCATTTAATGAAACACATCGTTAAGGCAATTAACCTCCTGGATGTGATTAAGAAACATAATTACGACACTGTTCTGCACCATAATTGGGTGTCTTTAATCAAGGGGTAAAGTGATCAGCAACACAGCCATTAGTTTGTATTGTGCTGGCCCGGCTGTCCATCATTCTGATTAGGAATTAGCCACAGCCACCCCTAGTCAGGTCCCCCTTTTGCATATTAACATTGTAGGGGACACATTTTCTGCAAGATTTACTGCTTAATATTTTGCATTATATAGAAGGTCTCCTTGTACTGTTCAACTATTATCAGGAATTGGGCATAATAACAAACCTTGAACTTTGCGGGGGGGGGGGGGCGAACACTGGTTCTCCCCTCAGCCTCTAAGCACCCAGCCTCTGTGCTTCCTGCACAAGAGAGCTCCAGTGCAAAGGGGGAGAGAGTGGAGAAGGATGTCCAGGACAGAAAATGTCCAACAAACAGTTGCATCTTAATGCATCAGAGACAATGATGTTTACATCCATTTTAGTATTTTCAGCCATGTCACCTTCTTTGCTGACTCAAGAGTTAGCTAACATGTGGTTTCGGAAAAAGCCATAGGATGTCCTGAAAGAAAAGGCAAAGAAGCGTCAGGTTTGCTTAGGTGTTCTTCTCTGCCTCAACACAGACCACGCCATAACTTCTTCAGCATCTGCTTGTGGTTAAAGGAAAAAGCGTGGCTAGAGAAATATCCAACCTCTCGACACCCCCACTCCAGGTCAGTTTTCCTGAGCCCTATTTTGTGCCTACCCTGGAGAATTAGCCCTTTTGCTGTTGCCCCAATGTTTCTGTCCGGGTGAGAAGTTTGCATCAGAACTGAAAAGACATCACCAGGGCCTTCACAGTGCACCTGCCAAGGAATCCTAGGAGTGTGGGTATGTGCCCGCCAATAGTGGCTCATCCAAGGGCATGCTGAAGTATTCATCACACCTTAGGACCCTTTCTCAGGAACATTCCGCCAGCAGATACACACGGGATTGAGGATAGACAGAAGAAACCTAGAGGTTCCAACTGTCTTGTGAGTCCCATTTGAGTTATAGCACCAGCTTGACACTGAGGCCTGGCAGACCCCTCAACAATTAATTCATTTACATGCAAGTGAGCAACATGGAAAAGTCTCCTATCCTTCCTCCTCCTTCCTGAGGAGGGTAGATGTGCATGCCCATAGTGTGGTGGTGAACACAACACAACACAACACACACACACACACAGAGGGGGGGAGAAACAGGAGAGAGAGAGAGGGGGGGGGAGGGAGAGAGGGAGAGACAGAGAGAGAGAGAGAGAGAGAGAGAGAGAGAGAGAGAGAGAGAGAGAGAAGAGAGAGAGAGAGAAGAGAGAGAGGGTGGACAGTGGTATTCTTTCTTTCCACTCTCCAGTGGAGCAACCCTTCCAGTACCTTGTGCTGCTCAGGAAATCATCCTGCAAGCACACCCGTTTCCTTCTCTACAACCCACTAGAGAAACCCCAGGCCTCGTTTCCTTTCCCACACAGTTTTAACATGTGATGCTGGGACCAAACCTTTTCACCTGCCTAGCGACCCAGCCCGGCATGAGTGGCAGTGACTGTTGCAATGTAATGACTTATGAAAGGTATAATCATGTGTTAAATTGAATCCTCCGTTTAACTGTTAATGGTGTGCTCTGGGCACATTTACGTATTAAATGCTATGGTAACTAATTACCACTAGGAAAAAAGATAATACTCTTCCCAGACTTTGAAAAATAAAGATGAGAGTTCACTTCTGGGCTTGCAGCACATTGTGGTGGCCCTGCCCTGCAAAGCAAGGGAGCCAGTGGAGATCAGAAGTCCTGCCTGTGTTCCAGCAAAGAGGGAGGTACTGAACAGTGGGAAAGGGAGGTTTCCAAGCTTCCTCTTCCAACCTTTAATGAAAATGAGATTCAGCCTGGGGGTGTAGGGGTGACTGGGGAGATAAAAGCTCAATGCTGCCTCTACACAAAGTCAAATAGTAAAACCTAAACACCAGAAACACAAAAGAGCCTCCTCTTAACCAAATGCAGATCAGAAGGAAAATCATCCACTTGCCAGGGGAATTTACATCAGTTAACTTTTTTTTTTGTTGTTGTGGGTGCAAAAATAAAAAAAATAAAAATAACTGAGCCCTTCTTTTCAGCTCCATGCCTGCCTTTTCCTCTGGATTGGTGAAGCCAGTGCATTGCAGGCAGATTGATTTAAACTCAGCCTTGAAGACAAACATAAGCACAGAAAGAAGGGAAACTAAGTAGTCTCATCAATTTTGAGGCACAGACAACTTTCAGGATAAGAGTTCCTGTCTCTCAGACAGATCCCTGGTGTGTACTCTGCAGCCTGTCTGGACCAACCCAGGTGCCAGGCAAAGCCTAGTGTGCATCTCCTAGCCTCAGGAAGGAGGGGAGGCTTTCCAGAGGTGGGTAGGGAGAGACTAAACCACATCCGCGATGTGAGCACGCACTGCATGGAGCTATTCTCACTCTGAGCCTCCCAGGCGCTGAGACAGCTTTCTCTCATAGCTTTCCAAAGACTGCCGTCCCTCACCCCTACGCCCCACCCCCGCACGCCTACTGCAGTCCAACTCAAGTTTCTTGGTACACAGAGAAAACTTAAGGCGCTTTGCCTTGAATTCTCCTCCTAGGTGTTGCTAGATCCTGGGCGCCCCCGCCAGGTCATTGCCACACCAGATTCAGGGCCTTGCTTTTAAGGCGCACCACCTGCAGCTTGACCAACCTCAAGAGTTCTGAAAACGTGCCCCAGCTGTAAACCTAGAAGAACTTTTATTTACTTCCTTATTAGGACAAGGAAACTGTTCTACCTTCCTTTTCTGGAGATTTATGTGGACTCAATGCTACCACTTTTTTCTGAATTACTGTTATTGGTCTTAATATTGGGGTTTTTTTGTTGTTCTTGTTTTTTTTTAATTGTCTCAAAATGAGGGGGAGGGGAGGGGAGGAGAAAGGAAGAGGAAGAGAAAGTCTACTCCCTTTCCTGGCTTGTTCTCTTGTTCAACAACACAGAAATACAGATTAGACAGCAATGGGAGGGAAATTTCTCACCTAGAAAGGTCATCATACAAAAAGAAAGATGATTTTAAACACTGACCAGCACTCCAAGCCTAGCCACAGCCAAGGATGTCATCTTACATGCCACCAGCATGCTTTGATGGGGATTTCACTTTAATTATGCTCAATAGGACATCATCTCCTTTGGAGCTTGAGAAAGAGTTAATTCTTTCTCAAAGACCATAGCTGTCCTTGTCTTTTCAACCTGATTCACAGATGCAATAAAATACGAAGCAAATTTATGATCTGTTTCAAGCATTTTATTGCTGTATTTTTAAATTCATATATGCACATATAAGAACTATGATCTGTGAATAATTTGAAATGCTATAGTAGAATGATACATTTTAGATAAAACATAACCATATCTTTATATAATTATCTTAGATTAAAGTAAAAAAGAAAAATAGATTTCTAATGTGGATCAAACTGAAAAACTAATGACAGCCATAAACTGCTAACCAAGCATAAATTAACATCTTCATCAAACATTAAAATGGTATCAGTGGTTATATAAAGCAATTATTATTTCTCCTTATAAGTTTTAGAATAAAGTCAGGTATATTTGAAGGATCTATTATTTACAAATGCTTCTCAGTCTTGCAGATTCGTTTTTACTAGGAGGATGGTTACAACTCAGACCTGCCATGCTAATAGAGGTGTTTAGCGACAAGAATTTAGTTCTCAACATAAAAATGCTTCATGACCCAACCTCATTTTAGACATGTATTCAACTCTGGCAATCAACGAAGTATTTGGTACAAGAATTTCTCTGTTCAATATCCATATATATTCTTTGAAGAGACAACATTTTGCCCCACTTGAGAGGTGGTAGTGGATTATGCATCTAACTAGTTAAAATGCTAAATTGTGCATTGTCTAGTCTGGTAAATGCAGCCAAATTTACTATGCACAGTTTCTCTGCAGTGTTACATTAAAAATCAGGGGCCAGGCTGAGCCTGTACTCCTCATTCCAGACTTTGATGAGCAGAAATGACTTTGGTAAGCAGGCCTCCACAAAGAGCATGAAGAGGAAAGGCCATCCACCTATGGGATGCTGGCAAGCGGGGTCTACTAATACTTGAGTCTATAACTGTAATTTTGTTACGCAGAACCATCAAGTATACATATATTTAAGGGTAAGTGTCTCAAATGAGGGGGATTTTAAAAATCTATAATTGGTCAACAAACTGGGATTTTGAGCAATTAAAAACTATTCTATGAAAGAAAAACAATTAGCTGGACAATGGGAATGTCTGCGACAGTCATCATGGACTCCTGCCCTGTAAAGGGCGGGGAGTCATTACCCAGGGCAAAGGTTAATGGAAATGTCACAGTCCAAAAGCGCTGCTTCAGCTAACGTTTTGAAAATTGTGAGTTTACTTCCTTAAAGGTGAAGATGAAGTGGAACGGTGCAGCATGGGGGAAGGGGTTCAAAGAAAGAGGGAGAAGGGCAGGCGAGTGGGCGGTGGGCAGAGCCACGGGGGGCTGAGTGTACAGTCACCGGGCGGTGCGCGCGCGACGAGACACACAACACACACACACACCACACACAACAAAGACACACACAACACACACCCACACAACAGACAAAACACATACACAGACAAACACACACATAAACACACACACATACAAACACACTCCAGACACACACACACAAACACACACCATACAACACACACACACACATACACATACAAAACATACACAAACACACACAATACACACACATCCAAACACCCCATTACACACACACAACACACACACACAAACACACATACACACACAACACAAACATACAAACACCACACCATACAAAAACACACACACAAACACACAACACATATGTATATTTAATTTGTAACTGTATTATAGATACAAATAGATAATGATTTTATCTTCAAGCAGTTATTCCTTTGTAGTTTCCAATGTAGTTTTTCCTTACATCAACTACCCTTCAGAATCTGGCTAAACCATAGATGTTTTTTATCCAGCCCCATTCTGAGTAGAAAATATAAACATTATTAATTACATGATCATGCTAATTCAGAAAGTTATTCACATTTTAATATGCTCAGTAAGTGTTCTATAGAGAATAAATGAAAGTCAAAGTGTAGTTTTCACAGAATGTCCATTTAATTTCCATTTATGAAATAAGAAATGCTGAAGTACTCAGTGCAAAGGATGAGATGCAGCTTCTGGAACAGTTGGCTTCTGTTACCTGTTAATAAGGGCATGGGCATCTCCTAGTAGACTTCTAGCTGAGTCCCTCCAACAGTTAGTGTTCATAAAGAAACGCCAACTGTCCCACTGTAACGCATTGCCACAAGAGACTCCTTCAGCCTCAACAATGCCAGTCTGTCATAGGCTTTGTTTTGCATTTGCACTTCAAAATTGAATGCTGTCCAGATATTGCTCAGCTGCCTTTGTGATCTGGTCGCACTGAAGAAAGCTTCAGACACCAAAGCCTAGCTAAACTGCGACTACCCTCTCACTCCTCGCTCTGCACATCTCTTTTCCCACAACTAGCAGGTGCTGACATTGTGGCCCAGCCAGATTAGCATTACAATCTAGTGCTCTTTCTGGATCTGTTTTTATCCCACATACAGACAAAGTTAAAATGTATTGAAAGATACTCTGAACAGTATTTTTTTAAGGGAGAACATGAGAACATATGTATATATAAGGAAGGTGAGGGATGAACGTGAATTTTTCATATAACATAATAATTTTTTTTTAGAAAATCTGCTTTTTGTAACCAAGTGTCATTCAATTTACTCCTAGTAGGAAAATAAAACAAACATTCAACTTTGATTTAAAGGTTGGTTTTTTTTACTATAAATTAAAGAATATTAAATATTTCATTTGTAAACATTTGAATATATTCAACATGTCTTTAAGATAATTTACTTTTTTGTAGATCTGTATATATCTTTTCAGGAGAGGGGATTGAGACAAGGCTTCTCTGTGTAGCTTTGGCTGTCCTGGACTTACTTTGGAGACCAGGCTGGCCTCGAACTCACACAGATTCACCTGTCTCTGCCTCCCTGAGTCTTGGGATTTAAGGCATGCACCACTGCATCCAATTTTTGTATGTGTCTTTTAATAATCAAAACAGGTAAGCAAATGTATAGATAATAGTTAATCTTTTTTATAACATTCCAGTCTAAACACATTTTGAAAATAACTGTTGACAACTTTTTACCTATTCAAAAGTGTGATTTAATTTTTCATGAATTAAATTTAAACTATTCTAGAAATTTAAGATAATGTACATTTACGGTAAAAAGCAAAACTCATTTGTCACTCCCTACCACTGTAAGAGTAAATAATGCTTGCTTTTGGTAAATGACACACTTTCATGACATTGTTCAATATAAAAGTAGTGGCACAAAAAGAGTGATCTTGCATACTAACTTTTTTCTAAAAACAATACTGTATATGCACTTACTCAAAACTCAGATGAAACTGTACAAAAAAAGATAAAACTTTATAATATATGAAATAGTTACAAAATTCTCGAGATTTGCTTTTGGCAATATTTTTATCATATCATTGAAATACCTTAAAAATTACATTTATCCCTTTTTTTGCTTAATTATGAGGATGTGTGTGTGCACACATGTGTAAGTGTGTATGTGTTATTGTGTGTGCATGAGAATGTATGTGATTGTGTGTGTGAGTATGTGTGTGTATAGGCCAGGGGGCATCTTGTAAGAGAATTGTCTATTTCTACTATGTAGGTCCCGGGGAAGAACCTTCCGTCATCAGGCTTCACAGCGGGCAGCGTTACTCACTGAGCCATTCCCGTAGCCCCATAGGTGTATACTATTTCTATATGATAATTTACTATATAGCACTATTCCTAATGGCTGCTGGGAAAAGGGCTACTTAGAACATACACTAAATCAGATATTAAAATATTAAAATTATTTTAAAAAGAGAAATTTATTATGTACCACTAAACAGACAACAGATAAGCTATTAATATGTTTTTTTTTTCTCTCTAATGAAGTGGATATTCATAATGGGGAAGGTTAACACAGTGAGTAGTATCATATCTAACTAGTGGAAATGCTCAGTAAATATCTGGTAAAAAAAAATGAACAATGAAACAGTAACCATAAAATATCCCTGTAGCAAACACGTGATCTGCTACTGTAGAATCTTTCTAAAATAAATGTATACCCATATGTAAGATGATGTTTGATAGAGTTATGCTACAATGAGATAACAAACTCATCATACACCACGGAGCAGTAAATAAAAAGCCCCACCCAGTGCCATGAATAGATTACCTCTTTTGGCATTGCTAGTCATTGAGGTCACATATACTCCTAAACATTGCCGGTTATTGTCAATGTTCTTAGGTACCATCAAGACTTTTTACAAGAAGACTTTATTTCTAAAGACATTGCATAATTGAGTAATAGAACATGGAAAAAACAAGCTAGTACTGACCTGGAAACTTCATTCCTAATTACTAGCTTTCATAATGATGGAAGATGTTACAAAGGTTATGAGGGGAAAAAGCAGTCATCAGTCTTACCCAGATGTGAACCCTATGATCTACAATAATGTATGTTCTGGTAAGACATGTTTACAAATGCAATAGTGGCACAACCATTACAGGCCTAACCAATCACTTTATGATTATAGTTGAGGCTCACTTATGAAGTTCTATCCATAGATTCACGTATATCTCAACCCTCACCAGAGCAACTTGGTTTTCCAATAGATTGTGATTATCACAGAGACTCCAGCTAGTCAAGTTTAGAGAGTAGCAGGTTGTGGAAAGCAGAGCCCCTAGGGGTGCGTCTATATTCTATCCCCTCTTCTGAAGGCTCCATCCCAAGGATGATTGCAGAAGAAGAGGCATAAAAATTGTGAGATCCAGGGGTAGATGATGACTACTAGAAAACAGTGTTTGCTGGACACAGCAGTGCAGTTCAAGATTCAGACCACAGAGGCAGAGGCGGTGTCAGCATGCACAAGACCTGTGGGAAATGGTAAGGAAGTCCCACCCGCTAGCTAAGGAGCACCTGGGAAGTGATATCTCCTGGGGGAAAGGGAAGTGAGCTTTCTTTAAGTGTGTGGCCCTCGGTAGATCAACTAGTCACAAGGGCAGCCACACATGCAAGAGTATAAGGGCAGTAGAAATTGTACTTGATAGGAGAAGAAGAAGAAGAAGAAGAAGAAGAAGAAGAAGAAGAAGAAGAAGAAGAAGAAGAAGAAAGAGAGAAGAAGAGGAAAGAGGAGGGAGGAAGAAGAAGAAGAAGAAGAAGAAGAAGAAGAAGAAGAAGAAGAGGAAGAAGAGGAAGAGGAAGAAGAGGAAGAGGAAGAAGAAGAGAAGGAACACAAAGTTGGGTAGGAAGGGGAGGAGGGGAGGGAGATGCACCTGAGAAAGAGATGAATAGGATCAAAACACATTGTACAACATTCTCAAAGAACTAATAACATTTTTTAAAAAGTTTATGCTTTGGTTTTGTTTAAGTGCACATGCATGTGTCTGCATGTGTGAATGTCACATGTGTGTGGGTGTTCGTGGAGGCCATAAGAGGGTGGGTGTTGGATCCCCTAGAGCTGGAGTTAAAAGCTGCCTACTATGGGTGCTAAGAAACAAACCCAGCTCTCTGGGAGAGCATTAAGTTGCTGAAGGATCTCTGTCAAACTTTGCAATTGTGTTTTAAAATAAGTTCACATGTCCCATGACTTTTGTCTTATGTGAAACAGGGTCTCACTTATGTAGTCAAATAACTTAGGATCCTCCTACCTCATCCCCCCCAAAGTTGGGGTTGCAGGTATGTGCCTTGCTTCTAGTTGTTTCATATAGTATTCTCCTCCAACCATTTTGTTTAAAAGTTTTATATAAACCTTTAGCTATATCTTAAGCAATGTTAGAATACAATAACTTCTTGTGCTTTTCTCTGTTGCAACGTCAAGAAAGTATACTGCTTGTTGAATTTTACAGTATGGAAAGGATCTCCATTCAGACATAAAGGCAAATCACACGTCCTAATACAAACTGAGTAGAAAACAAAGCTGTGTTTTGTGGTAGGCAAGAGAAAAAGTCTAAGGCTCAACATGGCATAAGCATGCATGTGTGTACATGTGCATATGTGTACACATGTGTGTGTGTTAAATAGATGAACCCTGAACAAAGTCAGTAAATTTCAAAGTCAAATATCTTTAACTTGAAAACATTATTTTAAAAATACTTGGTGGGTGAACTAGAATCACAGCTCTACAAAGTAGGATTAGACATATTTGAATGCCTTAATTTGTTTCTGGTTCAAACAAACAAACAAAATCCAATCAAATGTGGATCTCTTCTCCATTCCTGATCATAGGTTGTAAGTACCCCTTGGATCCAAGCCCCTAGAAGGCACAGGCAGGCATACCTTCGTGAGTTCAAGGCTAGCCTTGTCCATATATTGAGTTCCAGGCCAGTTGGAGCTACATAGTAAGGCCCTGTCTTAGAAACAAACAAGTAAGAAAAAAAAAACATGTAACAAAACAACAACAAACATCCCAAACAAAATAAAACACCCTTAATCAGAGGGTTTAATTTAAGGCTGGAAATCACAGTTGTGGAGCAGTGTACCATCTTCCCTCTCAACTATTCCAATTGACCACTCCCAGCAATCTGAACTGGACTAAAACACAAACAGTAAGACAAAGTAAAAGACAAGTTATACTGGGAGGAATGAGCATTAAACCCGAGACAGAAACATTTTCCAGAGGTAAAATTCTACAGAACACTGGCCCAATCGTGCAGCCATCAGAAGAGCTGAGGGAAAGGGGAGCATAAAACAAGAGTGGTTTGCAGATGCCAGGTGCAGAATAGAAGCAGTGCTTAACATGGTTAAAGGGGTGTAAAGGTTTAGTGAACATACACTAAAGAAACAAGATATTACAAAATATGACCAGGTACAAAAAGAACAATGAATGCAATCGCTAAACTTAGAAATTCCATGAGGTAGAAAATTTAAAAACTGACATGTTGGAGGAGACTCAAAACCAGCCACAGAGACCCTCAGAAGGAAGAGTTGATCTGTGCATGGGACACAGTACACTGGCTTTATTTTGGGGGAGGATGAAGGGTGTCATGGAATTGTACAAAGGAGGTAAGGGCAACCAGAGACAGCATTCGAATAAAGACAATGTGGTATAGACACATGATGAAATGTTGCTTTGTCTTAAAAAAAATCTTGTTATTTGTAACAGCATGGACTTAGAGAATGTTTTGTGAAGTTGAACTTAGCATAAATAGTCTTAACAGTGCACACTCTACCTTATGTATTAGCTTTCATCTTTACCTTGGTACAACCTAGAGTGTCTAGGAAGAGGGAACCTCAACTGAAAAACTGCCTTCATCAGATGCCTGTGGCTGTGGCTGTGAGAGATTGCCTTAACTGATGATAAATGTGGCAGGGTCCACCTCCTGTGGGCAGTGCTACTTCCTGGCCTCGTGGACCTGGGCTGTAGAAGAAAGTGAGTTGAGCAGGAGCTAGTGGGCATGCCAGTCAGTATGCAGCATCTCTCTATGGTTTTTGTGTGAGGTTCTTGCCTAGAATTCTGGTCCTAATCTCCCTCAGTGGCGGACCATGACTGGGAAGTATTACCCTCAATAAATTCTTTTGTCCCTAAGTTCTTGCTGGTCACAATATTCTTGTCATAGCAACAGGAAAGCAAACTAGAATGTATATGAAATATGAAATAATTGAACTTATCAAAGTACAGAGTGATTATAGAGGCTGGGGAAAATGTAGGAGAAACAATCAAAAAGTACAAAATCTCAGCCAGGATGACTGCTATGGTCTTTTTCTAAAAATAAATATTTTATTAATTTATTCATATTACATCTAAATTGTTAGCCCATCCCTTGTATCCTCCCATTCCTCCCTCCCTCCTGCTTTCCCTCTACTCCCCTCCCCTATGTCTGTGACTGAGGGGGACCTCCTCCCCCTGTATATGCTCATAGGGTTGCTATGGTCTTTTTTGAAGGCAGTGTGGGAAGGGCTTTATTACAGTGCTTTGTGAGAATAGTTAACAATAGAGCACTGTACGGTTAAGAGCTGCTAAGAGAAGGCATCTCAAAT
Source organism: Acomys russatus (assembly GCF_903995435.1). Taxonomy (NCBI): domain Eukaryota; kingdom Metazoa; phylum Chordata; class Mammalia; order Rodentia; family Muridae; genus Acomys; species Acomys russatus. The sequence goes on from NC_067167.1 coordinate 38,683,497, forward strand.
GTTGTGAGTTAACGCGACAATTTGTTTCGGTTTGCTCATTCCAGATCCTCTTTATAAGTCATAACCTCACTTTGTATTCTGTGAATTTATATGATTTTAAATAGTTATTTTGCATTGTTGATAATTTATCTCATTTTTATTTTATGTGCACTGGTGTTTTGACTTATGAGGGTGTCAGATCCCCTGGAACAGGAGTTACAGACATTTGTGAGCCACCATGTAGCTGCTGGGAATTGAACCCTGGTCCTCTGGAAGAGCAGTCAGTGCTCTTCACCATTGACCCATCTCTCCAGCCATCATTTTGCAATTTTTAAAAAAGAGAATGAGACAAGCAAAACCAGAGTTTGTTCCAGTAACCATTCATGGAAGCAGTATCCCAAGAGCTGATGCTCTAGACAGGAGAAAAGATGTGCTACCAGGGTGTGTTTACCTTGTGTGATAAGCACTTTAGAGTGCTACTTTAAATCAATGTCCTTTATAACAGCAATAGCAAACTTCCAAAGCATTTGAATTTTTAATTAATGAAGCACAAATTAATCTGGCTTAATTATTTACCCTGTGAGATTGCGTTTTGTATTACCATTTATGTCAAATGTAATCACTGGGAAATTTGATAGTAGAAATCTTTTAATCATTGAGGCAGGTTGTATTGTGTCATATAAAATAATTTTATAGTAAAATTTGATCGTTTAAAATAATACAACTAACCTTTAAGTCCAAAAAGTTGTGAATACATAATGCTGCCTTATTTCTTAGTTTTATATAAATGAAAACATTTAGTAAGGGGCTCATTGTAGCATTAGATAACACAGTTTCTACTAGAGACCAATCAATCTATAATGATTTCAGCATTTACCTCCATAATAAACCTAATACTAATGTCTAGAGCAACTATTGAAATATAATAGGCTTTGTTTTCTTATGCATTACATTTTAACATTATCTAACTTGAACATGAGAAGTCTTACATAACAAGTTTTGTCTGATTGAGCTGTAGAATACAAAGTTATAAAGAACATTTATGGATGATGAGATATGGAAGGGAAGTTGGAAAATTTAATCTATTGCAAAACTCATTTAATACAAAGGTGCTCTGTGATATAGACATTATTGATATTATACACGAAGGGAATATTTTCAAACAGTGTAACTCATGGGATTTAATTTCCCTCTTCTCTGGAAATTTGGAAACTGTGAGATTGTCTATTGATGGCACACATTCTGGCAGTACAAGAAATCATATTAGCGGATTTCAGTAACTTAAAAAAATTCACCCTGAGCCAAATATATTCCCAGAAAAGCATATGCACTTAAATTAACTTTGTCTGAAATTCTTACCATGGCATTTTTTATGCCACCACCTTGTTTTATTTTATGATAGATTTTGTGACCAAACACAAAGTGGATTAATCTCAAATCAAATATACATTTCCTGTTTTCAAACAAACAAATATAGCAGTCGAATTTGTAAGACTCCAACAAACCACAGAGGTCAGCACAGGCAGCCCCACTCTGCTAAGCCTCTCTGCCAGCCTTTCAGCTGCTCCAAGATTTTGCCTTGTACCTAAATGAGACATCAGACTCGGGGTGCTGAATACCGAACAGCAAGCGGTTGTAGTTTAGTCCTATCGGCTTCTTGTCAATTATTTCTAAATCAAAGTAAGTTAAAAATATGACCAATAGTAGCTTCATTTCATTAACTGCAAAGTATCGGCCTGGACATTTGCTGGTTCCAAATCCAAATGGTATGACGTAATAATTCAGCCTTTTCCCTCCTTTGAAAAAGGTTGTTTTCTTCTTACCATCTTCCAGGAAGCGATCAAACCTAAACTCCTATAAAGAATAACAGACATTGCTAAAATTAAAACTTTACATGAACTAGTTGAGGTACGCCCACTTGGTTGCTTTTTGTCTGAAGACATAGACAATGAAGTAACCCTGAACACATGAAAATCATGCTCAAACTTTCAAAAAATTCAAATGTTACAGGGAACACCTACATCCAAATCCCTACACCACTTCTCTTCTCAGGTCATGTTCCTCTTGTCTTTTCTTACTTAGTATTCTGGCTGTCACTAAATCCTGAAGGCTGGGTAATTAGCTTAGAAAAGATGTTTCTTTCTGTTCATGATTCTGGAGTCCAAAATGTTTAAGGAACTGGTGTTGACGAGGGCCTTGTGCTGTTGTTCCTCACAACGGAAAGCCACAAAGCAAGTGGATGCATTTGGAAGAGGGAAAGTCAGAGAGGTAGTCTTCAGTTATAATGATCTACCTTCCTGGTACCCAGTATAGTTTCACAAAAGTGATAACTACCATTGCAAGGGTCTTACTCACCTCCCAACACCACCAAAATCACATTCAGATGTCAGGATGAGTTTTGGAGAAGACATATAATGCTCAAATCACAGGGACTGCACTGAGTTTTCCAAAGACAGAGGATACATCTGTGTCCATTTCTGTGCTCTACGGTGGGTCACACCCTCGATAAGCCAACTATTGATAGGCAGCGTCTCCTATCCTGCTGGCATTGCTGCTATGAAACAATCAATCTTAACAGCCACAGTTTGCTAGTCATTTATCTTCCTAAAAAGCTATTAGTGGATGAGTACTTGATTTAGGATTATTGTTTATGTTTAGATTAAAAGAAACAGAATAATAAGAGTCAAACAAAGGTCCAGAAAAAAATCTAAGTGTACAACAAATTTTGCTTTTTTCTATGTTAATATGAATTTTTCTTATGACATTTCTATTAAAGTATGCTCTTTTGGTTAATTCTAGGTATCAGGCATTTCTGGCATATTTTCATAAATAAGTTATCAATCTTGATACAGAAATTAGTGAACTTATTTATTAGGGTGGTTGGCCTACAGTCTGAATTCTGCCAAGCTGCCAAAAGAGTTCAATTCTCACTTGAATGTTGACGGATATTGAGTGACCTTTTTTAGTCCATTGTGAATTAAACTTTCAATCAAATTAATGCTTATGGTTTGAATTAAAATGACCAATTATTTCAGAAATTTGGAGCTCATTATGTCTACTCACCACCACTTTGATATAAACTATATAAGTCAAACTTAAAAAAGTAGGTCAGATCCAACACATGTCTGATTGTGGTGAAGCCTTATAATGTGACTAAATTATGAACACATCACAAATTTCAGACTATATTAACGGCAAGTTTAATAGGTAGGAACAGTCACTTCCTTTTATCAGTATTTGGTTTACCTTAGTTTGTCCAGAATACTTAATTTGTTAAGTATTTGAGCTTTGAAAAAAATTTCACAGTCCCCTACTTTTCCCATTTTGTGAGTCATTACAGTGATGTGTGCAAAAATTATTTAGCATTTGATAGTTGATTTATTTCCTAACAAATGATCCTTTAAATATAGTAGGACAGAGGTGTATTTTAAACACTGATATAGGATGTATACAAACAGATCTAAACATGCAGAACTGAAAATAGCTGCTCATCTCTGCAATAACATATGATTTTTCTCTGGACACACAGTGTTTTCACAGTAAGTGCAACCCTCTCCTGTGGACATCTTCCATCTCTGGGGCCCTTGCCTGCCTTCCAGAACTAAGCACTAATGCACTCTCCTCCTATTGACCAATTTAGCAGATTAGTGCTCTTCCCTATGGCTTTCTGCTAAGGCCAAATAGCTTCAGTAATTTTGACATGAAACACAACCCGTAGAAAAATGTTTCTCTCTAGTTCTGGTGTTTGTCCCAGAAAAAAAATAAAAGAGAAAACTTAACATGAGTATGGCTTCATAGTATCCAGATACTGTCAAGCTACTATGGCTGCCCAGGCTCTTACCAGCGGCCTCAATGGCTACCCTATGAGAGGCTAGGGCAGCTCCCTCAAACTTCTAGTCAATCCCTAATGTCGTTCTTCTAGTTTTCTTTCATCCTTTCTTAGTTTCCTTAGATTAATACCTCACAAACTTCTATTTTATGTTTTTGTTTGGTTGGTTGTTTGGTTGGTTTTTCGAGACAGGGTTTCTCTGTGCACCCTTGGCTGTCCTGGACTCACTTTGTAGACCAGACTGGCCTCAAACTCACAGACATCTGCCTGCCTTTGCCTCCTGAGTGCTGGGATTAAAGGTGTGTGCCACCATGCTTTGTTTTACTTAGGAAAACTAAAAGGAAAACTATCAGTAGCATTTGTTCAGTGACTGCGAACATGGGAACATAATACATTTAACATTGAATTATATTTTAAAAGTTTTGAATAAAATCCTCTGTTTGTTCCACAGCATATACAGGGAGCACATGAACAGGTGCATGGTAGATAGGCCTATGGACTCCCTTATGGAGTTAGCTCGCTTTAATCCGCTAACAGGAAGCAGGATCTCACCTGAGCTCCTTAGGATAGCTCAGTAATGTAAAGCAAGTACCACTTAAACTCAGTATTGATCACAATCATTTAAATCCTCCAAGGGACCTGGGGGTGTGAGAAACAGGAGTGGGCACGAAAGGAACCAAAGCTGCCTACTGCTCACAAGGTGTTCTACTGGAATTTCCTGGAAGTGGTCAGGTCACAGTCACTGAACTGCATAAAAACCTGCGATGGACTAAGGGCCAGGAATTTGAAGCAATCTTCCCCAGTGTCACAGAGGAACAAAAGAAAAAAAAAAATCTGTGAGGATCTCAAGAAATCCTTTGCAACGAAAGCAGATCAGAAAGCAGTGGCTTGTGAGCAGTCTTCCCCTGGTCCGCGTCTTGCCAAGGTGACCAAGTCAGATTGAACCTGAAGGAGCTCACAGATATCAGGGAGTGAGTGCCCTGGAAATTCACTACTCTTAGTTTACCTCTGCATTTTCATAGCTTCCAATTCAGCGATACTCCCATAGAAGGGCTCTACATATGCTTGCTGGACTGATGAGCAAAGAATAGCAATGTCTACTTTTGAAGCAATGTTCATGTTCTTGAAGAAAAGACAGATACCAAATGTGAAAGTAAGCATACAGACAACAGGAAGTAGCCAAATATCTGGAGTTCCCAAGGGGCAGAAAAGGTGCAACACTGAATCGCTCAATGCCCTCTGCAGTTCCGGTTCTGGGCATTCTGGAAGAAGACAAACCATCACTGCTTACTTCCCCATCAGGTGATGGCCAGTTGTATGATTCCTGGCCAATAACAGCAGTGAGTTTAGGGAAGACCTTGGACAAACTTTAATAAGCTACCGGCTGCCATACGTAATTAGCAAATTAGTTGCACTTGGCTGGATAGCGTGTCTACATTTAAAGGGGGAAAGAATCAAGGAGAGCCATTTCCTTTGTTTCTTTCCCATTGCATATGTTTTATTTGCTTGTACGTTTTCATACACTGGCAAGAGCCATCCAAATGTATGACATCAAAACAAGATATGCAACCTAAATCTTGAGTAAAAGAACAACCCTTCACACACCAGTTACACGTTAGTAGCGATTAGCCCACATCGTGTTTACTCCATGTTGTTCGAATCTTTACTTTTCTAAGTATTTGAAAGTCAGTTTCACTCCCAAGTCAAAATTTCAGGTTCTGTAAAAATCCATTAAGTAAAAAAAAAAAAAAAAAAAGTTTTAAAAACTCTTCTAAATGTGTGCTGTGGCTGAAAGTCAAGAATTAGCCAGCTGGGCCATTTAGATCCCCTCCCACTCCTCTCTGAATGGATTTTTAAAACCATTTTTTAAAAAGATTTATTTATTTGTTTTTTTGTATACCACATGCATATCTAGCCCTTGTCAAGGTCAGAAGAGGGTCACCAGAACTAGAGTTACAGATGGTTGTGAGCTTCGATGTCGGTGCTGGGAGCCAAGCATGCTGCAAGAGCAGCAAGAGTTTTTGGCCACCGAGTGCTCTCTCCAGCCCTGCCCAGGTGTCCTTCCATTACTGTTCTTACCGTTCCTAGTATTACAGCTGTATTTATGCTCAAGCTACTTGTTTATTTAATCTATTTACATCCAGTACATATTTCAATGTGCACTTCCCTGTCTTAACTGATGTGCAGTTTCATTTTCGTTGCATCCATCCATCCATCCTCGCCATCTCCTTATTTACTTTATACGAGTAATATCCTGTGGGTAGGACTACACTTGAGTAAGTAGCTGCGGCGCACTTAAAAATTGAAAGGTAGCAATGCCCTGTTGGCATAGACTATAGCAACAGCACTCAAGTAGCAAACGGACAATACACATCCTCACAAGTTGTGTGGAAATTACACATTTTCAAAGAGGAGATGACAACGGTGATTATTATGGAGCAATCTGGAATTTGCTGGATAAGCAAGCAAGGAGGGGGTGTTCAGGAACAGAGACATAAGTAATAAGGGGCACGTTGGGAGCAGAGGGGTGCAGTTACCGAAGGCATGAGTGTGCGAAGGAGAAGCAGGAGGGGTGCTGGGAAGTGACTGATAGTCAGACATTCTGAAACCACACTTTAGGGTGATAAGAACCCATGTTGGGTTAAAGGTCCTGGGCTTTTATGTTTCAAGAGCTACTAAACTAGCATTTGGAGCTAGTCAGCCTCTTAGTTTTTGGCCCAATTATGGTGTCTTTTCTGCAATGTCCTAGTTTTCCCAATCAGGTCCGGGGGATATAAAACCTACAGTGAGAAGTAGGGTTCTCTTGTCCACTCAGGAACAGTGCTTTCATGGAAAAGTGGCCAGGGGTTAATATTCAGACTTTGCATTACTGCTAGTAGATGGTGGCTTGGCCCAGGCATCCGCCACATGAGCTTCTAATGTGTTTTCTTATTGCCATCTTAAGATGTTAAGAACATGCATTCATGTATCACCTGACAGTGGGAAATGCTTAGCAAACGTTTATAGAATAAATTATTATAGCTAGCAAAATCAGATTAAAATGGTTCCATATCATTTATTTGTTTTTGTACAAAGATGACCATAGTTTCATAACTGATTTTGAGAAAATGATAGTATAGTAAATATTATCTAATTCTAGCACAAGTGAGGTATAACAGAATAATGTTAAAACCCGGTAATAGACTCGTGGACTCCTGTTAGAGCTATCCTAATGATTTTCAGTCACTGCTCACAATATCGAAATTTTATTCACCCATTGACTTAACATAAGGCAAATATTTTGTTAACTTTTACATTTGGGTAGTGCCAGCATTATACAGATTAAAACTCAATCCCTTTCCTTAACTCTTCCTCTTCCTCCAGCTTTCTCCCTCCCTCCTCAGTTTTGCTATGAATCCAAAGCTGGGGCTGAACTTGCTCATGTCCTATCCTAACCTCCAAATGCCAGGGTTACAGCTATGCACGCCTACTCCTTAATCAAGGCTTATATGTTTTCTATCTTTAAAGTGTGTGTGTGTGTGTGTGTGTGTGTGTGTGTGTGTGTGTGTGTGTGTGTGTGTGTATGAGAGAGGGGGTGAGGGAGGGAAGGAGGGAGGGAATCTCACATGCTATGTAGCCCAGGCTGGCTTCAATCATAGAGAGATCTGCCTGCTGGTCTTTGGGCCCTGCCTGTTCCTAACACATATAATGCATAATTTTGGATTTTAAATTCTTAAGGTTATCAATCAGATTTTTTAAAAATGGGGTAGAAAGAGTGAGAGGTGAGACAGGAAGAAAGGAAACGCCTGTAAACATGATGGCAATCTGACGATCCTTTCTTACACGATGACAATAATAATTCTGATTTGACTCTCCTGACGCGACTTCTAAACTCCGTTACTAACTGAATAATCATGAAGAAAACCATAAGCAGAAAAAAAGAGAGAAAACCATAAGCAGAAGTTAAAAACTATAGGAAGAAGTACTGCTATTTGAACTTTTATAAATATTTTTCATATACTAATTTCAGTTGTTTTATTTATTGAAAATATATTAGTAACTGGAATTTTTGTTATTCACAGATTCAGAGATAAAGCTTGCTCTCTGAAGAACACTCATTTATTGTTGAAACTCTATATCATCTTTCTAGTCACTATCCACAAAATGCTTCTCCTAAGAAACTACGCGCACTTTCCCCCTATAGTAAGACACTGGCTTTGTCAGTTAAATGTATACAACTTATGTCATTGTTTTTGAAGTCTGTTCTCTTATTAATTTCCTAAATTCAGTAATATTATAATTCATGTTGGCTGCAGAACTCTATCTTAAAATCTGTATTTTAAAGTGCCCTATCTACGAAGTGTTTGGAAAGAGTAAAGAAGTTCCCTTTAAAAGGTTATCAGTAAATATTTCAAGTCAGCAGCATCTCTTCATGCAAAACACAAGCACACTATAACTCCACTCAATTTGCATGCAGGGGGTGACTCTCTGAGGTGGTATTAAGGGATGGACCAGGGTGGATTAATTTCCAGTCTTTGATATTCATTAACTACAGCTTCAGAAAAAAAAAAAAAATACAAGGAGAGAACACAATCACCCTCCGAGCTTCACCAGAGAGCAGCAGCTTTACAACTTGCGGTCCACAGTACTGTGCTAATTGATGAAGCAGGGCACATACCTTTAGCTAAAAGGGCTTGCCTATGACTTGGCCCTAACTATAGTGATGATGGTATTTGACTTTTGAGGTCAGCTTTACTTTGGAAGTACTGGGCACACCAGTTATCATTATGTAATTCTTACGCCACACATCAGTAGCTAGCCCTCCACGGCTTTCACTAATTCCTCGTCAACGAGAATCTAATTCGGTGGCTAAAGCTAATGGCAACCAAGGTAAAAATGTTCACATCATTTGAATTAATCAGCATTTAGACTTATCTGAATTTCTGTGCGCACATCACATAACCTATTAAAGCCAGATTCTTAGAGGGAAAAAAACATCTGTAAAGGCAAAGCTTTTCTATCAGAGGCAAAACCAGGAGTCATCACTAAGCTGCCTCAACTCTCCAGTGAGAGTAAGCGAGAGAGGATGTGCAGGAGTGAGCTTGCTTACTCCTCAGCACGGACCAGCAGGGTGCCCAGTTACCTCGGGAGCTTCGAAGACTTCTGGATCACTGTGTATGATTGGCGGGAAGACAGCCACAAAGTCTCCCTTTCGCAGACAGTAGCTCCTAGTCTCTGTGTTGAATTTCATGTCGTCCTGCACTTCACGGAAGACGCTGGAGTACGAGCAGAGCCGAAAGACCTCAAGGATGGCGCTTTCTGAAAGAAACAAACAACAGCTCCTATAACATGAGCGAGAGCTTTGAGAAGCATTCTCGGTCGGCTTTTCGAACTCATTACCAACACGACATTGCCTGGTACGGAAATATTCTTCACGTTCATTGAGAACCAAGAGAGAGGCAATGAAGCTGTGGATTCTAAGGGCAAAGAACCTGGTGGCTTTGCCACAAACATTGTTTGGGGATTTACAGGCAGGAGGTAGCCATACTGTCTACGGAGAGAGGAAAGAAGAGCGGTCTCCAGGGAAGGACTGGTCTGTTAGGGGCACAAACATCTCACTTCTGAAGGGTTACTTCCCTGGTCTCTAGACCAGTGATGCCTTTAAAACCATGCTCAGCTATTTAAGAACAAGTAGGCAGCCAACAGTAAAGTAATCGTGGTGGGTTTTGGAGACAGCGTCACATTTAATTTCTCTTGTGCTAGCTGTAAATAAAATGAGTCAGCATTTGCTAGAAAAATTTCAAAGGAACACATTTTTATGCGATTCAGAAGAAAACCACATTTTCTTCAGTATCCAGGGAGAATAACATTCACCATCATATCCTGGAAGATTCCAGAAGCCGGATGTCCTTGCTTTCCCAGTGGCCTTCACCTTTTGCTCCTAGCACAGCAGATTTTATGGCTAATTTCCGGCGATTTATCCTGGCAGTTTGAGGAGGAATTCCTTTGGGAATAATATGCATAATTTGCATAAATCATTCTGATGGCATGCATATCAGTGTGTAGCTCCTGTCTGGGGCTGCATCTCTCCCTTCATAATCAAAACTGACTATGTTTCCACCAGCGTGAATAGGTCCTGGAATATAAAGCTTGATTCTTCTAATCAGCAATGTGAGAGAGAGCTCCAAATGGAGCTCCCCCCTTCACATGATAATAAACGACCGTGGTTACGACTTACGGTTTAGAAACCTCACACACATACACATGTTCAGAGCTCAGTTTCTTGGTGCCGAGCGCAGTTCTGGCAAAGCCAGTCTCCAGTTATCATATTACTAAAGGCAGACCCATTGGTTGGGCCTTGTATATGGAAAAATGCAAAAATAATATTATTTTAGTGAGATTTAAACCTAGGAGTGCTTGCACAGGGACAAGAGGTGGCTTTGGGTGTCTTCTCCCAGGAGGTTTTTCCTTGAGCATGCATTTGTCTAAAGAAATGAGGCTGCGGTCAGCACTGTGTGGGCAGCGTGGTGATTCAATGTGACGTACAGTGAGGCTGTGCATATTCTCTTAGACTGCCTTCGTTATTATAATCAGGCAGAGGCGAATCGGTTTGCCGGTGATGAGGCTAGAAAAAGAACTTTGGTTTTGGAACATGGACTCTACTGCAGATAGCCACAAGGCACCTGACATGACAGATTTCAGCTGGCCAGACACCAACAACCAACATTTCCATGGTGAAAAATCAAGGATAGGCTTTCCATGTCCTGTTGCAGGGCCCCTATTGGGCCAACAATAGCACAGCGTCATTTTAACATGTGGTATGAAATAGTAGCTGACATATGCAGTAGTTCTGTTCATACAACAAGTCCAGTAGGGGTGTGGGAAGAAGAGATCTAAAAGCAAAATAAAGCTTGGGGTGGCTGCTGTGACAGGGTAGGCATTAAACAGTCTGAATAACACGGTCACATCCAATTGGCTGGTGTGCTCCTGGGAAGCGTGGCAGCTTGTGCCCACTGCAGTATCACAAATGACAATTGGGCAAGCATATCTTATGCAGAAGTTAATCACAATAATGGAGCTGAAAGTGTGGCTCAGCAGTCAGATCGTAAGTGACAAATCTGTTTTACCTTCCAGTACCAGTTATGTGTGAAAGACGAGGTTGGCTCTTGCTCTGAGCGATCATGCCGATAATCATTAGGCGACAAAAGTAATGAGTTGTGTTATTATCACCAATGGAGAGGCAAGCCTATGGGGTCTGCAGTATAGCATAGAGACACACAAAAGCCAGCAGCAATTTCCACCAGCCCCAGAATGGACGTGGGCAGGACTATATGTTCAGAAGAATGACAATAGCACAATGAGAAAGCTGCAGCTTCTCCTTGTAGTTGTCATAGTTGAGCAGACACCAGCCAGTACCACGGACAGACCAGCTGGGCCCTGGGAGGGCTTCCATGCTACACCAGGAGGTACAGTAAATTAACCCCTGCACGGCAGAGCAACATCTGTTTCCGTGCTAGTGCCGAACAAACAAGGCAGTTTAAAAACATACCAAGGGATAACCAAGCAACAAATTGAACATGACCCTCATCTTTTTTTTTCTCTCTCCTTTCTCACGAGTGAGGTGCTAAATTTCATTGTGCAAGCATTCCATGAAAGAGATGCCAGGTTTTCATTTGATAAGGTGTTGTCAGAGAGGTTTTACATATTTCCAAAATGGAGAAAAAAAAAAAAAAAAGCTTATAGTATTTTTATTCTTAGAATTGTCCCCCTCCGATCTCCATTTCTTTTATACTAAAGCTAGCACTTGGTTCTCAATTCGCTCTAGAATTAAAAAAAAAAAAAAAAAAAAAACTTTCCATATACTTATAAATATTCAGTCTTTAAACCTAATTTGCTATACTTAGTTCACATGCCTTCAAGCATTTGTCTTCCAATTCCCACTGAATAAATGCGTACTAATGAGAACTAGAGCAAGCTGCTGAGGCAAAGCTGGGTGACTGGGGTCTGCCTGCCACCAGCTTGTGATAGGCGGGCAAATTGAGTTAAAATGAAAAGTCTTGTCAGCTAAAATTCAACATGGTAGCCAAACAACAAGCTGTCAATCATCCATCCAAAACAAGGGACTATAGGTAATAAAAGGTCACCGTGAACCATTAGTGCACACTTGGCTTACATATGGAAGTTAATTTTAATTAAACATGATCTTTATCTGTAAATGTTTTATAAAACTTACTGTGCATAATGGATTGATAATTTATGCAAACATTTAGCAGGTAATGGGACCCTCTAATTATTAGACTGTAGTGTAGAAAAAAATGACTATAGAGAATGCAAATATTTGGGGGATAAATTTACACCAGGCATTTCAAGGTGCCAACTATCATATCTGTGCTTAAGATAAAGCTAATGGCACAGTGTTAGGAGCTGAGTCTTACTAACTACTACGTATAAGACAACTAGGCCACACAATGTGATGATGAACTCACAATTCTGAGCCTGCACTACCTTGTTTACCAAGCCAGGAAAATATGAGTTTTTTTTTTTTTAATATAGAAAACTAATATGATTAAAAGTTCTTCCAAGTAAAGAGCTGGGCATGTGTTAAGCTGTGATGCTTTACAGTCCAAGTGGAGGAAAACGACAAATAAAGGAAAATGCCGGTAGAAAAGGGCACATCCCCTTTGTCTTTGGAATAATTCACAGAGGATTCCCATTTGCACATTTTGAGTTCCATAGGAGATCATGATAACCAATAAGGCCTGCTGCAGTGCAACACACGCACAAGCACACGCAGGCGCTGCCTCATACTTAGGCCATGTCTGTGTGTGTGGAATGAATGTACTGTGACCTGGCTGGGCTGTTAATTTGGGTCATCTTAATGATTGGTGCAGGCTGGCGTGCCATCTGATTAGCCATGGTGATCAGTGGGTAGCAGCAATGGCAGGAGTGAAATGAGCCCTGCTACGGTCACTGGTGCTGAACACGTGCATGCCTTAAAGAGAAAACGGCTGGGGAAAGGGGAAGGGAACGGACATGAAAGTGATGCTCGCTAGCAGGTGCAGTGAAATGCAGCTTAGGTTAGGGGGCGCAAGCACATGCCTTTGTACAGATCTCTAGACAGACGAGGAAGTATAAAAAGGAAATTATGAGAATTATAAATGATTTGAAGAGAGATCATAAATTTGGATCAACAATTGTATATTGAATAAAGTTATAAATAAATCTGAATCAGTACAAATGCCTACCTTCACACTGCACTGCAGAAACAGGCTTTGGTCCCTTGCTATTTATGGTTTCTGCCATATATTTATACACATGTAAGTTAAACATTCATGTGCTCAATAAAATTTTGTTAAGGTCTGAGTCTGCTCAAAGCGCTGGGACAGAGTGGCTGAAGGAAAGAGAAATGCAACGTGTGGATTTGTTCTTCTCTCACTCTTCAATCTGGGGAATTTAAAGTTGGAAAATACATTTATTTATCGTGTGTGTGTGTGTGTGTGTGTGTGTGTGTGTGTGTGTGTGTGTGTGTCTGTGTTATACATACATGACCAAACATGCATATGTGTAGAAGTCAACTTCATGGAACTCAGGCTGTCAGGGTTGGTGGCAGGTGACTTTATCTGCTGAGACCACTCCCTTTAGACATTGCAGACTTTATTTCTTAAATTGACAAAGACGGCAAACTTTGATTTTTTTTTTCTGACAAGATCTATGCTTTGTGGAATAGTTCTATCAGTTCAATCAACACATGCATGGTTTATCTGTTATTTGCCAGGAAAGTAACTATTCTTTTAGAATCTTGTCTTTACAGTTTTCTTCTTAGTGTATTTTGAGGGACAAAGGGATAGGGCTCATGCCTTGCATATGCTAGGCAAGTGCTCAACCCTTGAGCTATAGCCACAGCTCAAACTAAGGCTTGCATAGATTGATATCAAGTATTGTGTGTGTGTGTGTGTGTGTGTGTGTGTGTGTGTGTGTGTTGCTAGGGGTTGAGTCCAAGGCTTTGCATATGTGGCGTAACTTCTCTAGCACTGAGCTATAATTTGTCATCTGTCCTTCCTTCCTTCTTGCCTCTCTTTTCTTTAAACAGGGTCTAGCCTTCTAGGCCAGGATGGCCTTGAATCCATGATTGTTTCTGCCTTCCCTCTCAAGCTTCCCATGTCACGTTCTTGACTGATATGCACAGTTTTTCCAGAGTTATAACTCAGAGGAACGTTGTTTATTTTTAGAAGAAAGTTATTTTTCATGCTGAAACCAGTCTTCTTCCCTTCAATTTTCAACTTTTATAGACCATTTAGGGAGAAAAATCTAATCCCTTCCTCAATCCATTTACAACCTTGAAAATACATACAGATATTTTATTATTTCTTTTTGTGTGTGGGTGGTGCTTCTGTGCATGCGGGCAAACATTCTACCACTAAGCTATTCTCCAGCTTTAATCATTTGTGCACCTGTGTCAGAGATATGACATCAGTCTTTTGAAATGCTTGGTAACAATGTGCCACACAAACACTATTTGGGTTGGTAAAAGAGAGGTGCTTTCATTTTCTACACCCCAGACACCATATTTCTATGGATGTTTCTCTTGTGGAAGCAGATGAGGAGTGCATTTCTGAAATAATTTAGCTACTTACTCCTTTGAAGATTTGTAAAATCATAGAGATTACCAGCTACTCTGGCTGCCTGTTAGAATCTCTCAGGATTGGTTAAAAAGACAATGATAATGTCTCCACCCCACATCAATGAAATCAGAACCACAACATTAACTAAAACCTTGAAATGGGGGGTGCTGACCGTGGCTACATAATAGAATTGCCTGGGAGCTTTTAAAGCTATCAACCCTCACTATAGAATAATAAAGCCAGACTCTCTGGGGACAGGACCAGGGCTGAGTGTGTTTAAAGCTCTCCAGATGATTCCAATGAAGAATCAAGTTGAGGACTGTGCCTTGAAGCTTGGTTTTGCCAGAACTCTCGATCTGTTCTGCCCAGGTTTACTTTTAACACTCGTATTATGAATTAATTTTAATTTTCATTAAATTTACTTTTCAGTCAGATTGTATTTTTACCTGTATTTCCTCCCTGATGACCTTTTTGCTTTGTATTAAAATTAAAAAATTGATAAATAGTGAAATCGGTATTTTCATTGATGTTTCCCTTACTGTCTACTGTCGGTTTCTGAAGTATCTCTTTCTTCAGCTAGGATTTTCTTACAGGACACTAGGGATGTAGTGTAGTCAGAAAGCATTTGCCTAGCTTCACCCCCAATAATGCAAAAGAGAAGAAAAAAAAAAGTACTGACATGAAGTGAAACTCTTCTGTGTTTTCTCACAAGCATTTTGGTAAACTTCACAATTGCCCTAATTACCTAAATTTCCAGTTTTTCAACTACACAATTATTCATTATACCAAATGCGGCATTTGATACAAGGAGCACTAAAACAATGTCTGGCATTTGGTAAAATAATTGCTAATAGTTTTAGGGTAGGAAAATAGCTTGCAAATAGAGTGCTTACACAATACTGGTTAAATTATGCTGTAAAGGGTTGCATCATTACAATAAAACACAAGACGTTATTACCCTAGCATCTTATCCCAAAGTTAAAATGTCTGCGTCATGGCAGAGAGCGAAAGTTCTGTCTTTCTCATCCTGAGAATATTCTTACTTGTAAACAGACTGACAAGATGGAACAGCAGCCACAGTCCCTCAAAGCATCTTGGTAAAGACTAAATGAACTAACTAAAAACTACTTTGAAGTTGAACAACTAATATGTTTAGCATAGACATATGATTGTTTTTTGTTACAGGACACCTAGTTTTTCAACTAGTCCTCTGTTTGGGTTCTTTATCTCCCTACTCCAACTGCTCATAAGAAATAGGCTTATTCTCTGACCAGGGAGACATGTAACCTAAGTGCAGATCTTCCCTCTCCCTCATCTCTTCCAAAATCCAATTCTCCACTCTCATTGCCAGCTTTGTATCAGTGTACCTGCTGCAGCCTCTCTCTTTACCCCCATATCCAGTAGATCACACAGATCTACCTCCCTCCAGAAATTTCTATTCATTGCTTTATCTCAGCCAGTGAAAATCAGAAGAAAGTGAAAAGGGAGATGAAACAGCAAACACACACACACACACACACACACACACACACACACACACGTCCAGAGAATCATAAGAACAAAGTTTAAAAATCTATACTCTATCAAATTGAAAAATGTAAAATAGATGTGTACTTCTCTCAATCCATACCACTTACTAAAGTTATTAAACATCAGATAAATAAGTTAAACAGACCTATATCCCCTACAGAATAGCAGTCATTAAAAGTCTCCCAAAAGCAGCAGCAGCAGCAGCAACAACAACAACAAAACAAAACAAAACAAAAAAACAGAGTCAAATGGTTTTAGTTCAGAATTCTACCAGACTTCCAAAGAGAGTTAATGCCAATAATTTTCAAATAACTGCACAAATTAGAAAGAGAATAATTGTTGCCTAATTCATTTTATGATGGCACAGTTAACCTGATACCTAAACCATATAAAGACCTCCCCAAAGAAAATTACAGACCAATTTCCCTTATGAACATCAATGCAACATTTCTCAATAAAATACTTGCAAACCAAATCCAAGAAGACATAAAAAAAATCATCCACTGATTTCCTTGAGAGCTATTACTTACCAACTTTAAATCAAGATCAGTTAAACAATGTAAATAGACCTAAAAATCCCCAAGGAGTTAGAAACAGTAATTAGAAGTCTCCTAACCAAAGAAAGCCCAGAGACAGATGGTTTTAGATCAGAATTCTACCAGGCCTTTAAGAAGAGCTAATACCAACACTCATCAAACTATTGCAATAATAGAAACAGAAAGAACATTGCCAAACTCATTCTATGAGGCCACAGTTACTCTGATTTCTAAATCACAAAAAGACCCAACAAAGAAAATTACTGTCCAATCTCCTTCATGAACATTGGTGCAATACTATTCAATAAAATGCTCACAAACCAAATTCAAGAACATATCAAAAACATCATGCACCAATATCAAGTAGGCTTCGTGCCATGGATGCAGGGATGACTCAACATATGAAAATCCATCAATGTAATCCAACATATAAGGAAACTGAAAGGAAAAATGAATATCTCATTAGATTCTGAAAAAACTTTGACAAAATCCAACAGTCCTTCACCTTAAAAGTCTTGGAGAAATCAGAGATACAAGGCACATACCTAAATGCCATAAAATCAATATGCAGCAACCTAAGAGACAACATCAAATTAAATGGGGAGAAACTGAAAGCAATTCCACTAAAATCATAGACAAGACAAGACTGCTCTGTATCTATCAATATAGTACTTGAATGTATAGTTAGTGCAATAAGACAGTTAAAGGAAATCAAAGGGATACAAATTGGAAAGGAAGAAGTCAAAGTATCACTATTCACAGATGATATAATAATATATACAAATACCCCCATAATTCTACTGGAGAACTCAACAGGTGATAAACACATTTGGCAAATGGCTGGATACAAATTAACTTTAAACTATCAGCAGACCTCCTTTATACAAGCAACAAACAAAACAAACAGGCTGAGAAAGAAATTAGGGAAACAACACCCTTCACAATAGCTACAAATAATATAAATATCCTGGTGTAACACTAACCAAGCATGTGAAAGATTGTATGACAAGAGCTTTAGGTCTTTGAAGAAAGAAATTGAAGAAGACATTAGAGATGGAAAGATCTCTCATGTTGATGGATCTATAGGATTAACACAGTAAAATATGGATACCTTACCAAAAGCAATCTGTAGATTCAATGCAATTCCCATCAAAATGCCAACACAATACTTTACAGACTTGAAAGAGCAATTTCCCACTTCATATGGAAAAATAAAAGACAGAGAATATGTAAAATAATTCTATACAATAAAAGAACTTCTGAAGGCATCAACATTCTTGATGTTAGGTTGCTCTAAAGAGCAATAATGATACAAACTGCATGGTATTTGCATAAGAACAGATAAATGGAATGTAATCAAAGACCCAACAATAAACCCGCACACTTACAGACAACTGATTTTTGACAAGGAAGCCAAAGCCATACAATAGAAAAAAGAAAGCATCTTCAACAAATGGTACTGGCCTAACTAGATGTCTGCATGCAGGAGAATGCATATAAATCCATTTTACCACCCTGCACAAAAACTCAAGTCTAAGTGCATCAAAGACTTCAACATAAAATTAGATACACTAAATCAATTAGAGAAGAAAGTGGTGAAAACTCTTGAACTCATTGGCAGAACAGAAGAACAGCAGCTCAGGCACTAAGATCAATAATTTATAAATGATACCTCATGTAAAGGGAAAAGCTTCTGTGAGGCAAAGGACATTATCAATAGAACAAAATGGCAGACTACCACATGAGAAAATTTTTTCACCAACCCTACATCTGACAGAGGGCTAATACCCACAATATATAAAGAACTCAAGAAACTAGATATCAAAAGCCCAAATAAACCAATTATTAAAAAGGGTGCCTATCTAAACAGAGAATTTTCAGTAAAAGAATCTCTAATGGCTGAGAAGCACTTAAGGAAATGTTTAACATCGTTAGTCATTAGGGAAATCCAGATCAAATTGATTCTGAGATTCCATCTTACATCCATCAGAATGGCTAAGGCCCAAAACTCAAGTGACAGTATGTATTGGTGAGGATGTGGAGCAAAGAGGACACTCCTCCATTGCTGGCTGAAGTGGAAACTTGTGCAACCACCATGTAAATCAACCTGGAAGCTTCTCAAAAAATTGGAAATAGTTTTACCTCAAGACCCAGTTATACCACTCCTGAGTATATAGCTAAAAGATGCTCCACCATATCACACGGACACTTTTTCAGCTATGTTCATAGCAGCTTTATCCATAACAGTCAGAAACTGGAAACAACCTATTTGTCCCTCTGCAGAAGAATGGATAGAGAAAATATGGTGCATTTACACAATGGGTACTACTTGTCTATTAAAAACAATAACATCTGTCTATTAAAAACAATAACACCATGCAATTTTCAGGCAAATGGATGAAACTAGAAATAATGCTGAGTTAGGTAATCCAGACCCAGAGAGACACATGTGGCATATACTCACTTGTAAGTGGACATTAGCCATAATGTACAGGATAACTAGGCTACAGCCCAAAGAAGACAAGGAGCGCCCAAGAGAGGAAATAAAATAGTCCTCTGAAGTAGATGAGGGAGAGATCCCTGTAGAGAGGGGTTGGAAAGTTAAGAAGGGCAGGTATCAGGTGTAGAGAGAGTGTGGGGTGTGGGGTGTGGGTATGGAGGAGGAGGACCTGGAGAGAGAACAGAAATTGGTTGGGGAGCATCTCTTCGGCAGGGGAGTCCTCTGTGAGTCTGTGGTGCGGTGACACTAGCTGAGATACCTAACCGAAAGGGACATGGGAGCTGTAACTGGACACGTCCTGCAGCCAGGGGGAAACTTCTAGTGGAGAGAGGGGAACAACAACCCACCCATAAAACCTTCCACCCAAAATGTGTTTTGTGTACAAGAAATGTAGGGATAAAGATGGGTTTAAGGTTGATAACGTAGCATACTAATGACTGGCCCAACTTGAGACCCACCCCATGGGAGAGAGCCAGCACCTGACACTATTAATGATATTCTGCTATGCTTGCAGACAGGGGCCCAGCATAACTGCCTTCTGAGAGGTTCCATCCAGCAGCCGATGGGAAGAGATCAAGCAAAGAATGGATAAATAAAATGTAGCATATTTATACAATTAAGTATCACTCAGCTGTTAAAAAGATGTCTTTATGAAATTTGCCAGAAAATGGATGGAACTAGGAAAAAAAATCATCCTGAGTGAGATAAGTCAGACCCAGAAAAACAAACATGGCATGTACTCACTTATTAGTGGATATTAGCTGTTAAGTAGAGGATAGTCACACTATAATCCACACACCCAGAGAGGCTAAATCACAAGGAGGGCTCTGGGGGTTAGGGGGCACATGGATCTTCTAGGGAATGGAAAATACAATAGATTTTGTGGGTTGACTGAGGGCTTGGGAACAGAAGGGTTAAATTTGGGGAATCAGGGATGAAGGGAAAGAGTATGAGAAAAAAATGACCAGAATAGATGACATTTGGGGGTGATGTGGAAATAGTGGAAATTTCCTGGAAAATATGAGGATGACCCTAGTGAGTGAGGACTCCTTGTAATGGATGATATGGAGCCTGAACCAGCCGTATTCTGTAAACAGGCAGAGCTTCCAGTTGTGGAACTGGGACACCAACACAGCCACAAAACCTTTGACCCACAAACTATATTCCCTGAAAAATGTGCTGGGGCCATGATGGTTCAGAGACTATGGGAGTGGCCAACTGATGATTGGTCTAATTTGTGGCCCAAGACAGGAGAGGGAGCTCATGTTCAACCTTGCCTGAATGGCCAGGATCTGGCAGCTGGATGGCTCAGTGATCTAAGGTAGAACCAAACACAACTGACAATAAGAAAAGGGGGAAAAAAAGAAAAGAAAGAAAAGATTCATAATGATATTCTGCTATACCCTAGCTCAAGTGTCACCAGAGAGGCTTCCTCCAGCAGCTGACGGATGCAGAGACCCACAGCCAAACACGAAGCAGAGCTCAAGAAACTCCCGTGGAAGAGGAAGAGCAAGGATTGTAGGACCCAGAGGTGTAGAATACACCAGGAGAACACAGCCCACAAACCAACTAAACAGAGCTCATGGCATTCACAGAGCTGGAGGGGCAGCCAGAAAGCCTGCATGGGTCCTTGCTAGGCCCTCTGAGTACATGTGTGGTTGTGTAGCTAAGTGGTTTCGTGGGACTCCTAACTGCAGGAGTGTGGTGTCTCTGACTCTTTCACTTGGTTTTTGGACCCTTTTCTTCTTAACTATGTTGCCTCACTCATCCTTGGTAAGAGGGTTTGTGCTGAGTCTTATTGCATCTTGTTCTGCTGTGTTTGGTTGATATCCCTGGAAGCCTGCTCTTTTCTCAAGGGAAAGAAAGAGTGAATCTCAGGGAGAGGGGAACTGGAGAGAGAGCGGACTGGGAGGAGGGCAAGCTGTGGTTGGATCTTTTTCTATGGGAGAAGAATAAACAACAGCTGGATGCCCTTAACCCCAGCCAGCAGGGAGTCAGCAGCTGGGGGATCTCTGTGAGTTTGAGGCCAGCCTGGTCTGCAAATCAAGTCCAGGCCAGCCAAGGCTACATAGAGAAACCCTGTCCCCAAAACAAACAAACAAACAAAAACATAGACACAGCAATAGCAACAGATGTAACAAAGTGACTCTTAATGACATTCTGCTATTCTCATAGATCAGCCATCATCAGAGACACTTTCTCCTACAAGCAGATGAGAACAAACACAGAGATCCTCTGCCTGGCATTATTCAGAGAAAGAGAGAGATTGAAACACTTAGTGCTAAATCGTAGGGCTCTCCATAGAGGTCAAGGAACACTGGAGAAGAGGAGGCAGAAATAATATAAGATGTAGAGGGAATCGAGGGCACCAGGAAATCTAGGACCTCTACAACAACAGGGTTGGCACAGTTATGAAGTCACAGGGACTGAGGCTCTGCTTGGGTCTGCTTGGCTCTGCACCAGGTCCTTGCATATACATTATGCCTTCCAACTGATGGGGTTTTTTAAATTTTTAATTTTTATGGGATTCCTAAGTGTTTGAAGACTTAGGTCTCTGTTTCTTGTGTCTTCTCTTGATCTCTTACTTTTGGGCTACTTGTTTGCTTTTGCGTTTCTTTTGTTCGAGTGTTAGCCTTTGCTTTGTCTTGTTTTATTATTGTCCCTTAGAAACCACTTTGTTTTCTAATGAGAGACATGAAGAGAGTGGATGGATGTGGGATGGCAGGTGGTGAGAAACTGGGAGAAGTAGAGGGAAGTGAAAACTGTAGGCAGGATATATTATGTGAGAAAAAAATCTATTTTCAATAAAAGGAGAGGAAAAATTAAGGTAAAATAAACAAATATCAATAATCTGTAAAAATAAATAAACAAATAGTAGCAAACAAATAAGTATAGTATGCTAGGTGGGGAGTTTATACATCCAAGAATATTTCATAGTTTGTAGAACCCTCCAAGCATTTGAGAAACACAATAAGTATTTTACCTTGTTTTTATCTATTATTAAAATATTCCATTGTAACAAAAATATGTAGCCAATTTAATTACTTTTTAATTTGCGCCTATTTACAAGTTTTTCAGTGACTATATAATAGAAATAAACTTTAAATTATTTAGTAAAATTTTGGTGGGTAAGCACTAAGTTAATGATGCTGCAGCTATTACGATGTGTAACTGTCTCTTTTAAAAGACATGGCAGACAAGATCAGGCACGTTCAGGGTGGCATGGCTATAGCGTGGAGAGAGATGGCTCAGAGGTAAAGGGCAACGCCTGCTCTTCCAGAGGTCCTGAGTTCAATTCCCAGCAACCACACGGTGGCTCATAACCATCTATAATGTGATCGGATGCCCTCTTCTGGCCTGCAGCTGTTCATGCAAGCAGAGCACTGTATACATAATAATAAATTAATATTTTTTTAAAAAGACATGACAGAATTTATCCAACTTTGGCATCATAACTCTTTTATTCTACCTTCTCTCTCTATGTCCTCCACTTGCTCAGTTTCGGGATATGACACTGAACACAAGCAGGTACCTACAGATTTCCTGAGCTGTGTGGAGGTGCATTTGTCATGTTTTTAATGGGAGTTATGTTTGCTCTTTTGTTTGGTCATGCACAGAATTAGCATCCCCAAGGGGCAAGTCAGATGTTAATATGATGCCACCTTGATTCATTCATGTTAGACAAGGAAGAAAACAGCATAAAGTTGGTAATGGTGCCATACAGGCACATATTTTGAAGACAGTGTTAGATAATATTTACCAAGTCTCTTATATTAATGTAGTTCATGTAAATCAAGAGACTCTTCTATCAGTTTGTCACACTCTCAATAGTGAGTGGTTCCTTGCATTGATACTTTTACTAATCATCCTCAATTTGTATCATATTTATAAAGTCACCTTAACTTTTATTCAACTTATTTTTAGAGATATTTATTACATATTATGAAATGCATAATTTTAGTAAGTTTATAATAAGCAGGATGTTCAACTAGATGTAAATATGCAAAATATATTGCATTTTATTTGTTTAGAAGACAAGTTTAAATGGATTTAATAAAAAATTCTCATTGGGAAAAGCATAAATCTGTCACAGTGCTTCAAAACAGATTGTTTTAAATTAGTCCAGCAGCCTATAACAGCTTCCTTTGCCTTCCCAGATTCCCTTCTCAACACTGCTATTTAATTGGTGTGCTCATAAGCAAAACCTCTGTAAAATAAATATATATACATATATATATATTTCTGTACTAGTATCAAAACTTCTCTTCCTAGATAAAAAGCATAGAATTTATTTAATTATATTTTTTTTCTAGTAAAGATAAAAATATCATGTAAAAAGTGAAGTGTGTTACAAACACATAGAACTTCTTTCTTTTTTCTTAAGATTTATTTATGTATACAGTGTACACCTGCATGCCAGAAGAGGCAGCCAGATCTCATTCTAGATGGTTGTGAGCCACCATGTAGTTGCAGGGAATTGAACTCATGACCTCTTGGAGAGCAGATAGAGCTCTTAATCTCTGAGCCGTCTCTCTTGGAACTCCTTCTTTAACAGCAGGAAGAAGCAAGCTCCACACTCATGCATGTGGTAAATGTGAGCCTTGCCTTTTTTTTTTTTTAATAAGAAGATTTTATTTAAGTATGAGTGCTCTATCTTCATGTGCACCTCCCTGCCAGAACATGGCATCAGAGTCCAGTATAGATGGTTGTGAGCCACTGTGTGGTTTCTGGGAATTGAACTCAGGACCTCTGGAAGAGCATACAGTGCTCTTATCTGCTGAGCCGTACCTCCAGCCCTAGTCTTGCTTTTTCAGTGCACTTTATGTTCTGACATAAGGGGACTCTGTTTGAACTATAAATACAGAGGTCACTTGATGTGTCCTTGATCCATTAAAGTTTGATCCAATGTGGCAAAACCTTTTACCTTGTGATAGGAAAAACAAAACAAAGCAACAACAAACCCACATTCTTTTCCAAAAGGTAATGACTCTATCATAAGTTCTTGCAATAAATAACACTGACCACTTCAGGATGTCTGGGCTGCAGGGAACCTGGCTGGATATTGAAGGTCCTGCTTTGGCACAGGCTGAGATTTTATTGTTTCTGAAATTAGGTAGAGACAGAGCCCAATTTGATGATATTTGTCAGGTCCCGTCCTTAGAGCTCAGGAAGCTCCAGTGGAAAAGGGGAGGAAGAATTTTAGTAGCCAGAGGGCCCAAAGACACTGGGAGAACACTGCCCAGAGAACCAACTCACCAGGGCTCATAGGAGCTCACAAAAATACAGGAGGAGGTAATCCCCCTCAGGAACAGTCATGGGGAGGGGAATAATGGGAAAATGGGAGGGAAGGAAGAATGGGAGGATACAAGGGATAAGATAAACATTGAGATGTAATAAGAATAAATTAATAAAAAAAAATTTAAAAAAAAAGGAGGCTGCACTGACCTGTACAAGGTCCTCTGCACAGGTGCTGTTTGTGTAGCTTGGTGTTTTTGTGTGACTGCTAACAGTAGTAGCAAAGATGTCTCTGACTTTTCTGCCTGCATCCTAATAGGGAGTTGACTCATGTAGCCTTGATCTGAGGGTTTGTGATTAGCCTTGTTATACCATACTTGGGTGATGCCCCTGCAAGTCCTCCTCTTTCTTGAAGGAAAATGGAGAAACAGTAGGTCTGGGGGAGAGGGAAGGCTGGGGACTGGGCTGTGAGGAGTGGGGGGAGGGGATGTCATATATGAGAGTAGAATAAAAACAGATTTGTTGTTTCTGTTCATTGGGTGAGCATGATTGGGCTGTGTGTGAGTTTATGAGGGCTCCAAGAGTAAAGTGTCACTAAATTTAGCTGTGGATTTACATGGACCTAAGTTACAACTTCAGAACTTATCATTTCTTCTGGTCAAACAAATTCAAACATTTCTTAACACTGCACATTAAAAAAAGCTTTTATTCCAATGACAAACAGCTGCTAGCTATAAACAGAGAGTTGATGAATTTCAAGCAAACTGTTAAGAGTAATATTATGTACAGAACACAAACATATTCTTCTGGAGTCCATTTGCATTATTTCTTGATCATCTCATTCTTGTAATTACCTGGATATATGGAAAGTGAACCTAGTTCTCCATAGAAACTAAATCAACTCAGAAAATACAAGTCATTGGAAGTATAGCGACTACCCATATTTTACATCAATTGTGTATACTAGTTCCCTAAGCATTCGGCTGGAAGAAGAAGAAAAAGAAAAGAACGAAAGAAAGAAAGAAAGAAAGAAAAGAAGAAAAAGAAAATAAATACTAGCATTTGAAAATATTGGGAGTATTTCCTTTCTCCAAACATGTAATTCTTTTGATAATGCACACTATAGATGACATAATTTTCATAATGGACTGCAGTAAAAGTCATAGTGACTGCTGTTGCTCCTGTAATAGGTCGCAGCCAGGCCAGTGGGAGTCATCTCTACAATCCTTGGGGCCATCTTATTAGTGCCAAGAAACAGTCAGCTGTGATCAAGACTTTTAGGACCTAACATCTCAGAATGTGCCAAGAGAGATGGGGACTATATTTTATATATAAAAAAAACGTGAGGCCAACACAGCCTAAAATATTATTCTTATTAAGTCAAGTAACCAAGGAAATACAAAACACAAGCAAAGCATTCGTTCAAAGAACCTGAAATCATTAGATTCTTCAAGAATACCACACCACAGGATGAGAAATGAACACAGAGGGTATTGGCAGGCATCCTACAGGCTTAAACTTTAGGGGTAAGAGTTCCTAATGGTAACAAGCAGCATGCGCAACCCCAGGAAATGGAGACGCAAGTGCTGCAGAGCAAGAGTCCATGCCAGATGTAAGGCTGACAAGTAAAAACAAACAAACAGAAAAGAGGCAGTAAGCCAAAACAACCGACTAGGATGGGTCATAAGCATGTTTGAGGTAGAGTTCATTTTTATTTATTAATCAGTGAGTATTTTTAAAACTATCAATGTTTAAAGCAAACAGTTTGTAGTGGTTTTGTTTCCTCCCTCTTCCCTGGCTTCCCCCCTTCCTCTGACCCCTTCCTCCATTCTTTCCTCTTTTTCTTTGCTTTGCTCCTTTTTGTTTGTTTATACCATTAATGTGCAAGGAGAATCATTTTAACTACAATTGTAACAGCCATACACTCCAAACTATAGAAAACACTTTGACTTGTGCTTGAAATGCAGATACCATTTTAAGAAAGAGTGTAAGTGCTTTCTGCATGCACTCTGAAACACTTGCCTGTTCAGCCGTCACATTCTTTCCTTCTCGACACAGGACAGCAGTGTTTGGGAGGCGTCAGCAGGCCAGCAGATGCTCAGAATCAAACGACTTAATAGGCATACACACTTTTTCCCCCAAATAATTGCAGAGCTTCGGTTTAGCCCTTTGCATACCTTGCATAGTTAATTAGCTAGGCCTTAATGTTTACATGCAATGAGAGTATCTACAGCTATAAACTACATAATTTATAATTGATGTAAATGGGTGTTATTATGTCAATTAGGCAGCTGTGTCCTCCACCTCTTGGTAAACAGCTATGAGTGATAAAGTGAGTTTGCAGAGAGCTACCTTCTTCTCTTCATAACAGATAAAAATAAATTACCCAGGCAGACCAAGCTGTCCAATTGTTCTCTGGTGAAGTGGATGGAGAGTCCAGGCCCTTTCTTTTGACCTGTTGACTGCAGTAAGCTGTCAATTTCATCACGCAGTGCTTCCATAGTTTCTGGTTGCTGAAGAATATAATACATCGCCCAGAACATAGCTGGGATGGTGTTTGCCATAGAGGCCCAGAGAAAGCCAAGATGATGTGCTGGGAGAAAATAAGTGAAAAGGAAGATTAATAGCGTTTATTACCCTGATTAGATTTGCAGTGTGCTAATTAAAAGATGTTAGGACACGGACCCAGCCAAGGATCAGTGCATGCTAATGAGAACCAATAGGCTTCTGAAGTCTAATTTTCTGCTTAATGAGAGTAGTTTAAAATGTAATGCATGTTGGGGGTGGGCAAGAAGGTGGGGGATGAGATAAGAGGAGTAAACGCCGCTTAGCTATACTCTTTCTCATTATCATCATTAAATATCTTGTTTTACCACCTCAGCAAAAAAAAAAAAAATTAATTATCAGAGAGGGTTGTTTCAGAGTAAAACATTTTATCATTAGCCAATTAGAAAGAGCATAAAAAATTTTCAAGGTCGCCATTTTATCTTTTTATCTCAAAGGTCTCCTGTAAATTATTTTATTTTAGCGAGTGATCATTCAGAGCTTTCTTACCTCCTATTTCGAAGTCTTCGCGCCTATAGTATTTCTCCAGCACATCCTGCCTATCCTTGACAACTTCTGACCATCCTTGCATCTGGGCTAGTTTTTCTGATGTGAGGCGTCTTATAATTTTCTTCTGCATAGATTTCACATTTCTTAGAAGCTGAATAGGTATGTCAGATAGTAAGTACGGGAACATATCATCAAATTTCAAAAAATCATCTCTTAGCTCGCTGATAATTTGTTTCCTGTCATCAGCAAGAATTTTTCCATATATAGTTGTAAGTGTGACCTCAAACACCAGTGAGCTACAGAACGGAAATATTCTTGCTGTATTCCAATCTGTGGCCTTGAGTAGTTGGGGCTCAAATATTTCTTTTAGTTCGTGGATCATGCTTTCCAGAAGACCATCCAAAGCTTTTCCTTGTAAGAGCAGATAGCTCTTGTGAATGTCGTCATTAAGGTCATTGTCAGTTAGCAGCTTCTTGACAGAGAAGGCTTTCGCTGATAATTGTCTGCTGAACTTCTCAAAGCTCAGTTGTTTGGGGTTTTTCATTATGAGCTGGTACTGAAAGGGGTTTAGAACAAAAGTTATATACTTCCCTAAAAAGAGAAAAAGAAAGAAAAAGAATATAATTTATTTGATAGAAAAACAAAACATATACCTAAAGCCTGAAAAAATATTTAAATCAGAATTACAGAGACTTTATCAAGACGTTAATAGTTTTATTAAGCAAAGTTAACAAAAACCCAAAAACAAAAACTTAAAGGCCTGCTCTGTCCCTTTGAAAACAAAGGATAATATGAAAAAAAAAAAAAAGTCTCTGGAAGTTCTAAACTTCAGTGCTCACTATAGCCTGTCTCTCAAAACTGGCAAAGAACTTCAGAGAGCTCCCAGCTGAACCCTTGGATTCATGAGTGGGGAGAGCCGAGGCAGCTGGGAAGCAAAGCCTGGACAAAGAGGAGGTCCCCGCGACCCTTGCTCATGTTCACTCAATTCTAGTTTCTCACTGCACTACAGCTTTAAGATTCTATAAGATTAGAAATATCATACTGGGAGCTGGAGAGACAATTCAGCTACTAAGAGCACTGGCTGCTCTTCCAGAGGTCCTAAGTTCCATTCCCAGTGACCACGTGGAAGCTCATAACCATGTATAATAGGATCTGATGCTCTCTTCCAGTGTGCCTGAAGGCAGAACATTCACATACATAAAATACATAAATAAATAAATTAAAAAAGAAATGTCATACTCGCAACAAGCAATGAGTCAGTTCATAAGTCATCCCTTCCTAAAAACACACATTACACACATTACATTTGGAAAATTCTGCAGTGTTGATGCTCAGCTATTACTGACTGTACTCTATTTTATGTCTGTCTGTCTGCCTCTCTGTCTCTCTCTGCTTGGCTGTCTCTCTCTCCCTCTCTCCCTCCCTCTCTCTCTCTCTCTCTCTCTCTCTCTCTCTCTCTCTCCTCTCTCCTCTCTCCTCTCTCCCTCTGTGTGTGTGTGTGTGTGTGACAAAAAAACCTACCCTTGTGATTTATGGTAATTCCAAATGCATTGGGAAAATTAATAAATTTGGTACAAGATAGTTTAGATAAAGATTTGGAATCATTGTCAATCAAATCTTAGAGGCAGGATGAATGTGGGGTGGGTTTTTTTGTTTTTTTGTTTTTTGTTTTTTTGCAATTTAAAAAATATAGCTTAAGTATTTAAAATACAGCTTAAATAAAAATTTAAAAATACACATAAATATATATTTGTGAATTCATATGCCCTGATTCAATTTGTTTTTTACAAGTGAGACTTATCCACTTCATTTTTCCTTGATTCATTTAACAGGGCAGGGCAACACAAAGTGAGGGACAGCCTGGTTGAATACCAGCAGTGCTTTCTACAAATGAGAGCCTTCTCTTTGTTTTGCCTCAGGGACAGCCAAACTGACCACACTCCACTTGAGCACTTTAAATCACTTCCTTTACCATTATAACTTAATTAAAATTCTCAGCTTCTGCCTGACAAATAATAATGGTGGGAGGGAGTAAATTTTCTCATTTTACAACAGAGATAATTTTAGTCAAAGCTATGTATTTTCTCAGATGATGATTCATGCATTCATCTTCTCAAATGAATTGTTTTTTTAAATATTAATAAGATTTTCAAAGTAAATATCTACAATTCAAAGAGTGTACACATAGTTTACTTTGTGTACTTCATGACCTTTGGAAAATATTTTGAATTTTTTCTATCAATTGTATACTTTTATCAAAATCTAAATCTAAAGAGAAAATTTAAAAAGTGTATTGATCCCAGGCACTATTAGTTACTATAGCTTGGCCTTTTGAATTAAGGGCTGGATACATACCAGATTTCTGCTGTCTACAAGTATTAGAAATAAAAACATTCTTATTATTTCTCTTTTTTTTTCCTATCTCTTTCTCTCCTCATTCTCTCTCTCTCTCTCTCTCTCTCTCTCTCTCTCTCTCTCTCTCTCTCTCTCATTTTCTCCCTCCCACTTCACCTTTCCTGTATCAGAAGAAAACATCCTGTTCATCATTTCAAATAAAAGTATAATTGGTGAATGTGAAATAATTGGTTCAAGTCAGCAAACTCTGTAAACATTGGTTGCTTGGTAGGTTGTTGTATGGTGCATAGGTAGTAGGTGCTCTGCGTGTGCCTGTGCCACAGTGTGCCTGTGGAAGTTAGTCCCAACTTTTCACCTTGCTGCTTCTGCTATTGTGCTATGTACCCCAGGTTGATTGGCCAGTGACCTTCCAGGAAAATTTCTTTTCTTTGCCTTCCATTGTGTGTGTGTGTGCGTGTGCGCACGAGCGCTCATGCACGCACGCATATGCATGCGTTAGGTACATTTGTGTGTGTGTGCATGAATATGTGCAATTATACATGCACATGGAAGACAGAAATAAATAGTGGCTGTCTTCCTCAATCGCTCTCCATTTTGTTGTTTTAGTTTGTTTTTTTATTTTGCTTTGTTTTGTTTTTTAAGACAAGATCTCTCATTGGAACTAGGGCTCAGCAATGCAGCTAGGTTGGATGGCCATTTGAGCGCCAAGGAATCCACTTGTAGCTACACACTTAAAGACACACTCTTACACCCCTGGCTTTAACATTGGTGTGGAGGAGCCAAAACCACGTCCTTATGCTTGAGATTCTGCCATGGTAGCAGCTGACCACCACCTAAGCCTCTGGTAAGATCTTTTAAAAGACCATCACTGAGAAGCTCAAAGTAGCTTTTCACTCTAGGATCTGCACCTTTTCTTCCTTGTTACAACTTTAATTGTCTTCTCTCCCTTCAATCTCTCTGAAGGAGATATGGATCACTTTACAAGTAGTTCTGGCGTTCTGGATTTTACTTTTGAAGTTGGTTTGGAAGTACCAATAACCCTAGAGATTTTTAGCTGGCTTTCCAACTTTTAATCTTCAGTATAAACAATTTAAGCTAAGTTTTCCAAAATTAATATTAATTTAAACCATCTGTCCACCATCTGCTAATGTGAGATGCAAACCAAGAGTTTCTTTGTGTTCCTAATCAGACAGGAAAATACATATACATTTATAAAATGAATTTAAATTTCTGAACAAAGAAATTTTTCTGAAAAGTTATCTTGAAGGCTATGAACACTCAAAGAGAAATTAACTTTTTCTTGGTGTCATTTTATATAAATGAGTGCCAAGTGTCAACAGGCATGATGCTTAGTTCACAGAGATCCCAGTGTAGAAACAATAACCACTGCCATGTTTTCAAAAGAGAGGAGGATTCTGTCAGAAGTGGATATAAAATATTGATTTCAAGAATTGCAGAGTTTGCATTTGTCTAAAATGTAAATGTCAGAATGAGGCTCGTCTCTGAAAAGATACAGTATAAAATAATTTTTCTGCTCATTAAGATCAAAGTGGGATCAACAATTTTAATATCTTCCTTGCCAATTATTTCATTTTTTCCCTTTCATGGAGCTGATTGAGACTGCTGATGGTGGCATTCTTAGATAACCCATAAATGATTTACCAACACAACACTCTTTTCTTTCTTCATACTAGTTTCTCAGGAAGCTAATGCTACAAAATTCAAAACAGTTTGGTAAGTGTGCTGCAAGTCTGATATACAATGTGTCGGAATTTCAGACAATCAGTGAGCTTGGCTGTTTTCATGTTGGACTTGATACCAAGTAGACATAGGCCTAAGAATTCAAGTCAGTTGCTTAATCAGTCAATAAAATATAAAAATTCTGATTTTCACATAAAATTTCTAAAACTGTAGGATTTTAACCGTCTTCTATAGGTGGTTCACCAGCAGATTGTGAGTTTAATGTTGCTATAAGCATTAGTTGGGCAGCTGGACTGGTAGCCAGCTATTTATTTGCTGAGAATGTGTACCTACTCCTCTTTATTAGAGAGATTTCTGTAGCGGTTGACAAGGATGTACAGTGGAGCTTCTCTGGGGTGACATTTAGGGAAAATGATTCCATTGCACTAACGCACAAAGCCAATTAGAGAACTATTTTCTGTGGCAGGTCACAAATTTATGTGGTTTCTCATGGAGAGCTGTACCTTTTAATTTATTTATTAAGGTGACAATTTTGTCTGTTGAGACTTTGGGGGATGACAATCATTCTCTCATTTTGCAAAAAAAACCATGTACTCATTAATGTCACATGACAAGGGCGAGGGTGGACAACTTTGCCCTTTATTTTTTAAACAAGCTATATCACAAACTGAGCTTCAAAACTGTATGTTCATAGGAGCTCTCAGTAGGGATGCATTCAAACTAATGGAAGACAAAGTGGGGAGGGAGATCAGAACTGAGTCTGTGGTGGCTGTTTCCCAGCGAGTTAAAAAAAACACCATGATGACTAGACCATTTAGGCAGTCAGTGTTGAAGCCAGTATTAAGCTTCTTACAATTTAAGATTAAGACATTGTATGAAAGCATGGGTTAATTATTTTTATTTCTTTTGTATATGTGCATGTGTTGGTGCAAATACATATGCATATGTATATATATGTAATATATGTGTATATATATATATATGCATGTGTGCTTGTAGAGGATAGAGGTTAATCTCAGTTGTTATCCCTCAGGTGCTACCCACCTTATATTTTGAGAAAGGGTCTCTCATAGGAACCTGTTTTACCCAAGTGGGGTCAACTAATTGAACAGTGAGCCCCGAAGATCTCTCTGTCTCTTCCTCCTCAGTGTTAGGAATACAAGCACAAGGCATCATGCAGCAAGCACTTTACCAGCCGACCTATTTTTCCAGGCTTCCTCTTTTATAAAATAAAGTTGTTGTTGTTCTATTTCTTCTTCTTCTTCTTCTTCTTCTTCTTCTTCTTCTTCTTCTTCTTCTTCTTCTTCTTCTTCTTCTTCTTCTGGATCTTGCTGGCTAGCCTCAAACTCAAGACCCTCTTACTTAATTCTTCCAAGTATTCAGAATATATGTATATCCTGGACATTACATACATACACATATACATATACATATAACTGGTGGTTTTGCTTTTGAAAAGTGAATAGAAGTACACTTTTCTGTTAAATCACTTTACTCAACTTTTGTATAAGGCCTTAAAAAGAAAATCCTAAAAGTTTTAATACGTTTTGTACTGCTCATTGAAAAATTGATAAGTTATTTTAAATAGAATTATTTGATTTGCAGCTTTAGTTTATCCTCCAAGCGCGTCTAGAAATAAAATGTTATATACACACTTTATATACCTGGTAGTATTTTATCAGCTCTAAAGTCTTAAGGATTTTCCCCATCAAACATTTATTATGAATCAATCAGGGCTGAGCTCTGGACTACATAGTTAGAGAGTCAATAAAGGAAAAGGAAGGAGATGGAGAGGTGAGACAGTAGTAAACTGTTGATGTGTGGGTAGCCCCGAGCAGAGGTCCTGAGGTTAAGTGGGCCCCAGCAAAGAAGTTCCAAAGAATGCATGTGACCAGGAAGGAATCTGAGGAGGAAGTGATGTGCAGTACGAACTCAAAAGTCAGGTGCGAGAGGAGTTCTGGCAGAAAGAAGGGTGAGGGGAAGGACAAAGGTGCAAAGGCATGGTATGTGTGGAGGAACTTTCCCGCAATGAGGCATACTAATGAGATTGTAAACACAAGGCAGGCAGTAACAAGGGGTAGGAGTAGCCTTACGGGAGTCTTGGGAAAGATCACATTAAATGTTATAATTCTTTCTAAGATGTATGATTGTTTTCGTTTCAATTTTTCTGCAATTGCACTTTATGGAAGAGATTTCTCAGCTGCCAGGGGAAAGAGTAAGTTGTAATACATGTGACCTGTTCATGGGTGAATTACAACTAACTATGTGGATGTGTCAATCAAGTTGGATCCCCACCCTTTCAATATTCAAGTGGTACACTTCCATGGCAGTGACTGTGTACAGACGGTTGCCTCTGATCTTTGAAATAGTAATTACAGACAGAAAACTGTCTGCTTCTCTAGGAGCAGAATAGAGAAGCAATAAAGAAAGATATACTGACATGGAAAGACATAAGGTTCAGTGTAGTGAAAGTTTTAGTTTTCAAATGCTTAGTTATGTCATGCAAATATGTTTTTGTTTTAATCCCAAGTGGGGGATGCAGGAATACACTTAGTTTCTCCACAGCAGAGGGGCATGATGTTTGCCAGCAGAGAACTTCCTCTTTTGGACTGGAAGAGGTGCATGATCTTTGCTAGGCTCATAAAGACACTAAGAGGGTATAAATATGAGAGATTGAGAGGGAGAGGCATCAAGAAACTCTAGGAAATGCTTCCAGGAGATGGATGGAGTAATAGGAGGCTGCTGGTTCTGCTGTATGGCTAGATACCACAGTGACTGAGGTTGGTATTTTCCCAAAGAACCCAATGAAACTAACCTGCCGGAACTAAGTCTAAAGAGCTCCATGTTCCCTGTCCCTTCTAACCTCTCTCTCCTACCAGGGGTTGGGGGATCTGAAGGGAGCTAGAGGCATTAAGGAACCCCAAATAAAAATAGTTTAAAAAGTATCACCTGCATTCCAGTACAGTAGAGGAGCCTGAAGGGCCAGTTTACAGAGAGTTGGAAGCAATCGGTTATTTTAGGAAGAAAGGAGAGATGAGCAAGGCACCAGGAAGAAAAGGTTAGTAAGGCTGACCTTGACCATGAATGAGAGTAAAAGGCTGGTTATCATGAGGGGAACTCCAGAAGATGAGACAGCAAATGCAAGTTATTTTCTGAAAATATGTAGGAGTTGTAGATGGACATGCATATAGAAACATAGATAAAAGGATGGAAGGAGGGAGGGAGGGGAAAGGGCAGGGAGATGAGTAGGGAAGGAAAGGAAGAGAGAGGGATGGAGGGGAGTAGGAAAGAAAGGAATAAAGGAAGGAAAGAAAGAGACAATGCTGAAAATAATATGAAAGCAAGAGACATTTAACGTGGCTTTAAGCTAAGGATAAAGATCCCAGAGGGAAGAAACGTAGGCATGAGATGAAGGACTTGTGACGCAACAAGAAGAAGGAGTCATGGAGACAGGTGCATGCTTCCTTTGTGACATATTTAAAAGTGTGAACTACAATAAACAGTTTAAGTGCAGAAATATACTCTAGACCAGTGTTTTCAAAGCAGGGGAAGAGAAATGATCATGTGGGGAATTCAGACATTCAGAGTTGTGGGAACATTCTTCATGGTACTGTAGTGTTGTGCACATGACATTATGTATTTATGAAAGGCAAAAGAATAATACAAAAAGTAGACTGGAGAGCAAGCAAGGGGCTTGGAATCATTCACCACATGAGCATGTCACTTGGAATGAATTACTATGCTGAGATGAGATGCTATTGGCTCGGAATGTGTGATGGAGAGTAAGAAAGAACTCTGAGCTGTGAGCTGAACTTCTTGGTATTCCTAAAACTGCTGTATAAGGCTGGCGCTCTCTCTCTCTCTCCCTCTCTCTCCCCCCCCCAGTCCCACCCCCCTCTAGCTCTAGGTATTTTCCTCAAACTCTTCTCAAATAACCTAATCTAACCCAAAACAAATCTCCAAAGGGTGTCTTCTTTAGAAAGTGTCAGAGGGTTCTGTAACCAGGCTTTACTTAAAATCATTGCTGCACTACAGGTGCCATAACTTCACATTTACTCTACAATGCTTGATGTATGTTCCACACTTTGCCTATGAGCAAATGTGAAGACATTAAAGAGCAAGCAAGAGATTATGACACAAACAAAATACTTAGAGCATAGCTTCTTACCTCCAAGCAAAACAGTGAAAGTGTCACCATATTTCCTTTGAAGAGTTTTCATGACAGCCAATGGATCCTTTCGGAATTTCAGGGACATGCCAAGATAAGGAAGCCAACCTTTTATCAAGGGAGGTTCACCAGGGCGCCTGTGAAGAGAGAAAAAAGAACAAAGAATGAAATCATTCTTATTTTAATATGTGTGGGTTACTTATCCATTCTAAATAAACGCGTGAGTTGCACAGCTTCTGAGAGTTCACATCTTCAATGATCCTATGTCATCATAGACATGGTTTTAGTGAAGCTTTTTTCAGCTTGTGTGGATATGGGGTAGGGAGTTCACTTCCCTACTTTCATTGAACAATCTTTTTGATACCTTTTTTTTTTCTTTTACCCTGTAAGAATTCAACAGCTCCTTTAGAGCTAAGCTGCTGTCTGATGCATTTATCATGTGTTCAGTTTTCAATCCTCATATCACTATACACCTGAAGGGCCTGTGGCAGGACCAGTAGATAACCAAATCAGGCAATTGCTTCTTAATAAAAAAAATCAGCATTGTACCGAACTGATGAGTTTCAAAATAAATTCTTTTATTTTTTTTTTTTGCAAGCCATTCTATAAAGGTTACTTATTAAATCTAGTAAGAAGTAAACTTGTTTTATTGCATGCATAAAGGTGTTTGGCATGCATACGTGTTTGGGTACCAAGTGATGGTGAAGGTCAAAAGATGGCAATTGATATGCTGGAAGCAGTGTTACACACAGTTGTGAGCCACCATATGGGTGTTGGGAATCAAGTTGGGGTCCTTTGGAAGATCACAAGTGTTCTTAATATCTCAGGTTTCTCTAACAACTCCCCTCCCCAACTTATTTTTAATTAACATTTGTGGTTGACAGTTAGGTATTGGGCAAGTACGATGGCTGATCTTGATTATCAATTTGGCACACCTGAGAAGAGGAACGCTCAGTCAAGGAACTGCCTCTACCATATTAGCTTGTGTGTGTGTCTGTGGGACATTTTCTTGGTTGATAAGTTATGGAAGACCTAGCCCACTGTGGCCTGTCCTTGGCTATTTTAAGACAATTAGCATAATTAAAGCCCTAGCGTGTGTGTGTGTGTGTGTGTGTGTGTGAGAGAGAGAGAGAGAGAGAGAGAGAGAGAGAGAGAGAGAGAGAGAGAGAGAGAGAGAGAGAGTTTCTGCCCTGATATCATATGGACATATAAGCCAAATAACCCCTTCTTAGCCAAGTTGATTTTGGTTAGAGTTTTATCCTACTAACAGAAAACTAATACACCGAGGTATTGTAGGATAGGCTTATTCTAAGATAAATTAAACTGCATTTAAACAATGTATTGAAATTGCCACTTATTTTAGTTCATAGTTGCATGGGCTGTTCAGTTATTCGGACTCAGTCATTTAAGCCCCAGGGTATGCAGAAACATGTCCATCTTCCCAGAAATACAAGGTATGAGTTGACTAAACCATAATAAGACTCTATTCCATTTTTGTACCCTGAGGCATAAGGGAAATGATGCACTATGGTACTTGAAAGTTTTCAAAACATCTTAGTGCATTTTACACATTAAGTGGAGGTTTGTTGTTTAAAGAAACAAGTCATATTTCCATTGTGCATGTTTTCCATTCATTTGGTTTACCAAGCCAGATGCTACCTTGGAGGCTCTAGTATAGTCTCTCCTTTTTATGGCCAAAGAATCTAAGGTCTCAGATGTTAAGACATTGCCTAAGTAGAGAATGGTGGTGCACACCTTTAATCCCAGCACTCGGGAGCCAGAGGCAGGTGGATTACTGAGTTAGAGGCCAGCCTGCTCTATAAAGTGAGTCTAGGATAGCCAAGGCTACACAGAGAAACCCTGTCTCCAAAAACAAAAACAAATAAACAAACAACATCCTCAAATAACAAAAAACAAAAAACAAGAACAAAAACCAATCAACCAAACAAAAAAACCACATTTGCCTAAAGGTATGCGTCTTTTCAGGACATGCTGTACACCAGACAAGCCTCACAACTATGCTTTCAACCATCTAGGGGAATTAGTCAATCCATGAACCCAGTAAAATTATCCCAGTAATGTATTCCTTTGGCTGAACTGATAGACACACACATAACCACAGTCTAGTGGAAACCCTTGCTGTGCCCTGGGTGTTAGATGGCACAGTGGCTTCACCGCCAAAGTGAAGCTCTTTGTGATCAGATGCCAATCAAGCTGGAATTACAGAATCAGAAAAGCAGCAATAAGTTAACTTGAAAAAATATTTTTACTGAGAACCGTAAAGATGCCAGTGTCGAGCTCAGGGTATAGCTCGGAGGTGAACCACTTGTTTGGTTTGATTCCTTGTACCACACAAGAAAAAGAAATTCACAAAACCGCAGCATGGTTTCCTCAGTTTTATATTTTGTTATTATTTTATGGAGAATTTTATTGAAATAAAGAATATGATTGTTTCTTAAGTATTATGAAAGTAAAATTTAAACATGAGAAGCATTCTTTAAAACTTCATGACTTAGCTTGTTTTTTTGATCTCTAATATTGGAAAACTTGTATTTCAAAATTTCTTCTAGTCACTTATCTGGTGAATGCAATCTTATTTATGATAAAAATAAAGCAAAAGAATAATCCTTTATTTTTATTATGGAAAGCTTAAAAAATATTCAAAACAATTTCAGTTCTTTGGTCTATCTGTGAGACTACATGCTTTAGTGCCTGCATTTTGACCAATCACAAATATCACTAGCTCAGTTCTAATCAAAGGTAAAGACTACAGCCATCTCAGCAAAGGCTTCTATGTAGTTGTGTTTGCCCTATCAGAAAGCTTAGTTGCCCACACACTAATACAGAGTAAATTTAAATAAAATATAAACAGCAGATCTTGTCAGTAGGGATGTGTGTGTGTGTGTGGGGGGGGTGATAAAAATAAAATCTGAGTTGTGAGAAAAATCAAGTAAAGAGTTTGCTTTTGCTATTTGAAAGGCAACTTATTTTATTGCTAATATAATGTATATGTCACTGTTAAAGCATATAAGCACAGACACGTGAAAACAAGTCATATTGCAGAAAAACGTGGATTTTCCTCTTCATACCTTTACCCTGTTCTCTCTCTTTTACAATTTTAAAAATTGTATGTTTGAGACAGTGTTAGCCCAGGCTGCCCTTGAACTCAGTATGGTCTTACCCCTGTTTTCTGATCCCTGTACTGTGATTACAGGAATATAGCACCAACTCCTGGACAACTTTATTTTCTTGAATACAGCCAATAGCAACAAAGACTGATCTTTAAATTTATTGTTAAATGTAAGATAATTAAGAAAACACTGTAAGCATTGACATATATATGTATATAAATATACATGTGTGTGTGTGTGTGTGTGTGTGTATACACAAGGTCTTCAGAAGTCAATCTTAGGTGTCTTTTTCCTTTTACTCCCCATTTTTGAGATAAGATCTATGCCAGAGCCCAGAGATTGTTGATTGGCTAGCTGACCATTAACTTTCGGAGGGCCAAGTGATTGACTAGAGTAACTGGCTAGTAACTTCCTAGGGGCCACCTGGCCCATCCTCACACACCGTCCACTCAGTGCTGGAGTACACACACACACACACACACACACACACACAGACACACAGACACGCGCGCACTCGCAACCATGCCCAGCTCTTACATGGGTACTGGGGTTCCAAACTCAGGTTTCCCTCAGGTTTCCTGCTTGTTGGGCAAACACTTTACACACTGGAGCACCTCCCCAGCCCATTTCCACTCAAAGGTCATAGGGGAAGAGACCACACCCACGAGTGTAAAGCAGGGCCTTGGGTTGGAACTTGTGACATAACCGATTCAGGATCCTTTGACGTTCATAGGCCTTCAAGTTCACAGCACTTCCTTTCAGAACGCTAACTCATTTCCTCAATCTGCTTTTCCTGCATCTGGCTTCATGTTGCATTGTGAAGAAGATTTTGTAGGGCCTTTGTCATCGTCTAATCCAATACAACTATTGCCATCCTCTATGCTATCGTTCAGCCAAAGGCTGTATTCTTCATAGGGACTGCACACACGTAGGGAGGGTGAGATGCAGAAATCCAAGGCAATATTAGTAGTTTCAGAGTGAGGGAACCACATTAGGATGCCATTTTGTTGTTACAGACATGGCAGGGTCATCATTTCTTCCAGCTGTATTTATTTTGGCAGCAGTAAGCTCAAGACTATTAAGCACCATGTCACAACTGTACATAGTTCCCTGAAAAAACACAGACATCCAGTTCAAGGCAGATAACTGAACCTGTCTTTATCAATATATTTGTAAAAACTTTGTAAGGAGGAAAGTGATCACTGTATCACTATAGTGGTCCAAAAGGCTGTTGGCACGTGGCATGGGCAACTACTGTTATTTTTCTTATTCGTGCTCCGTGACTTTGAGAATGAACTCTTCATTGCTCTCTGCTGAGTGAGGACACAGGATACTCAGTGCTAATTGTGGCTAATAAAATCCTAAAGCTGGAAGGGACCTGGGCCTGATGCTTTGATAGGATACATAGTTTAAAAGCGTATAGTTCGTACTCTCTCTCGATCACTTCAACAGCTAATACATTTCAGATCAGTATTTACATTAATAACAGACATAACAATCATATTCACACGAGACTTTTAAGTGTCCTCAAAGATCAAATCCAAGTTCTTCGCACACTCAATTTCATCAGTATTTGGGACTTTTCTTCCATAGGTACTTGGGCACAACTTAATACCCATACAAACAATGTCAAGTCCAAAGTTATCTAAAGTAAATATTGGAGAGTAATACCAATACCATATGTAAGATATATAAGCTTGGTATCTTTCATTGGTTTAAAGTCAAACACGCCAACATTTCAGAGCACACCAATACAGAATAATTGATTACACACAATATATGAAGCTTATCTTTATGTTACACCTAGAGTTGAACACAGAGACCAAAATATTTGGCTACTATGATTGAGGCTGAAAAGATAGCTCAGTAGTTAAGAGCACCTGCTGCTTTTGGAGAAGACTCGGATTCAGTTTCTACCTCCCACATGGTGGCTCATGGCCAGCCAGAGCTCTAGATCCAGGGGATCCAAGACTCCCTGATACCTTCCACATGTGTGTGTTCACATACACGTTCATACAAACATTCATCTACCCAAAATAAAAGTAAAGAATGCAGTAAACTGTCTCAGGCATTGTTTTTTCACTTTGGAAGCAGCCAACCTGCACTACCAGTTCACTCAGGCATTTAAGTTTGATTTCTTCTCAAGTCTCTGAGGGGGGCTGAAGACCAGATAGTTTAGTTTTACAATCAAGTTTAGTTGGTTAGGGGATAAGATCTTTTTAGATCAAGATAAAGGATTTAAATTAGTAGAGATGAGATATGATAGATATTGAATTTCATTCAGAAATTTAAACCCAACAAGACAGGGAAGATGTTTACTTCAAGTTTGACGAGTACAATTAGCCAAATCACTGTGAATGGAACATTTATAGAACTCAGGGTTCTCTCAGGGTTCTCCCTACTGTATGTAGTTTGTTTCATTCATGTGTAATAAAATAAATATATATGTTAAAAAATAAAAATAAGAAGAACATTCCTTAATGTTTTGGCTACAAGAGGATATTGTTTTAAAATCCAGTAATTCTATATCAATCTATCCCTTTCCAAGCAATTTCTTCTTCTCGTCTCTTGTTATAGTCATTAAAGGCTAAGTGAGAGAATCATTGTAACAAATTTTGAAGTTGGTGAAAAGCATTTTTATACATAACAACTCAGTGTAAAATAAAAATTTATATTGATTAAAAATCTTTAAAGAACTGTTTGTATTAGGTGACCTAATATTTGTAGCAGTATTTTAACATTTTCCATTTTGAGTTTAGAAGTGTGCATGTGTGTGCCTTAGATTTCATAAACATGAGTTGCTATATAAATCATATATATCAAAGCATCTAATTATTATATTTTTTACTACTCGGCCAAGGCAGCAGAAGACATGATTTGTTGCACAGTTGTGACACTTGGCCACAACCAAAAACAGAGCTAGTCTAGAATTCCACAGGCCTGAGACAAAGGACTAAGAAAGACTGTTTAAATTACAAGCAAGCAGGCTCTTTCAGAAGTGATCTTGCCAATCAAATGGAAATGGAAGTTCTAGATTCATTAATAAACAAATTATTAATGCTACCATGTATTTTAACAGCCTCCACCAAAGTTCTCAACCATTAGCATCCTTTTTTTTTCTGGTCCCATGACCGTCATGAGTTCCCAATTATGTTTACTTAAAATTGCCTCTTTTTAGTATGTGCTGTCTCTTTTTCATTTCTTAGTCTATAGTATTTCTCTAATAGGTGCAGAGGTTTCTACAAAAATGGCTATGAGGCCGAGAGTCAATACTGAGTTTGAACAAACTTATTTCTGATCAAGATACCCTTAATGTCATTTCATTTTCTCTTTCCTTGGTGGTTTTTGCAAGCAAGTTTATTGGCTGATGAAATTGGCTAGTGTGTTCTTAAAACATTCTGCTGATGGATTTCTTCTGGGGTCCAATATTCAAACAAGGCTATTTGAAAACATTCTAACAATTTCTGATACTCAAGATAAGAGATCCCAAAGCTGAAGTGGACAAAACATGAAGCCAATCCCAATGTATACCTCGAGTCTAGGCAAGACCAAAGAAATGTGGACAGATATTCATTGCTCTGGCTGGAAATGTGGTTGGTGTTGGGACACTTTGGTCACTGATGCATAGATAGAGAGTGAGGTGGAAAGTGAGATTCAAAGATCTAACCAAGGAGGAACCTTTGAGAATCCCAAGAAATGAGTATACATACAACTGAACTCAGACAGTAGGAAGGAAGAGGGAGACAGACATCTCTGAATTATGCTTACTATTCATACAAAACAGATTAAGTTTTAAACTATGAGGGACTGAACTACTTTCACTGAAAATAGTGATTCCTGCCTTGAGAAACAGTGGCACACCAGGCATGGTGGTACATGCCTTTAATCCCAGCACTCAGGGAAGTAGAGGCAGGTGGATTGCTGTGAGGTTGAGGCCAGTCTGGTCTACAAAGTAAGTCCTAGCCAGCCAAGGCTACACAGAGAAACCTTGATCTAAAAACAAAAGAAAAGAAAAGAAGGAAGGAAGGAAAGAAGGAAAAAACAGACAGAGAGATAGACAAACAAACAATCAATAATTGCTCTTGGGAAGTGGAGAAATAAAGATTTTATATATCTGATTTATGCAGGGAAATTTTAAGTCTAGTACACAATGAACATTCTCAGTTTCTTTGTCAATAAATGAGAGTAACATCTTTAACTTTCCAAGAGCACACAGGGACTAAGACAGTGGGTACATAAAGCAAAGATACTTCTCTTGCCATTCCTCTGCTTGCATTCATTTTGAGTGTGGGTTTGAGATTTGGAATTAAGGCAGTGTCCAGTGATTAGTGATGTTTGGAACAGGATGGGATTACACATATGAGGTACAGAACATAGATGGTAGACTGAGAATTCAACAAACTTCAGAGCCAGAGAAACAATTTCTCATTACCCAATAAAGAATCTTTGGCATTGGATACCATATCAGGGGCTCTTCACTGGAGCATTCTCCCAGTCTCAGCAGTCATTAACTGCCTATAGGTCTTAATCTAGGAACAACCCTCTGATAATTACCCTCCACATTAGGCATATCAACTGGTGTTGTCTTTATGCAGATCTTGCTCAGGCAACTATATTGGTGAAATTTCATGGACAAACTTTCTTGTTATGTATGTATAAAATACAACACTAAATGGAATTATATACATATATATGTGTGGGGTGTGTGTGTAGTAATTTATATGTATATATAATAGTAAGAATAATAAAAATAAAAGATTTTTAATTTGTACAATAGTTGAGAGATACAGAAGGAGCTGAAGAGATGAGATGAAAGGGTAAATGACATAAATATAGTACTAATATATGAAAATTAAAAAAAAATGTAAGTTAAAAATAATCTTGTGGATAAAAGAGCAACCTTGCTCTTCATCCCCAATTGGGTCAAAACCTCAGACACATTTAATTAAAATATTTGTGTAAAAAATGTCTTAAGATACCAAAGCCCACATCAACACATCAACACATTCAGTTGGAGAGTTTGCACCAATTGCAGAGCTCCTGTTTGAGAAAGAGGAGTGGAACTCTAATTAGAGTCTGTCATATTCTAATTCTCTGAATTTATGGACCCTACTTTAGCACTTTTCAAGCAAGAGCCATTGGTTGAGAAAAACATGCAAATTCTGATGTATTTATGAGCAGTCTTATTTCGCTGTCCGAATGAGTCATTAGTTGATTATTAACCAATTACCAACCATGTAGATGAAAGTATGAAGACAATTATGAAATCTGAACTTGGGATCTCC
Source organism: Acomys russatus (assembly GCF_903995435.1). NCBI lineage: Eukaryota > Metazoa > Chordata > Mammalia > Rodentia > Muridae > Acomys > Acomys russatus. The sequence goes on from NC_067167.1 coordinate 38,727,401, forward strand.
AGTGTCAGGTGAAGTATATAAGCAGGTGGGAAGACAGCACTTCCATCTTCACCAGAAGAACACGGAACAAGTTCACAGTCAAGAACTCTTCATCTCAGAAGAAAATTGATGATACGGGGAACCATCACCCTTAAAGCCAGAGCAAGGCAAAAGAAAAAGAAATCCATAGCTGTCAGGAACAGAAGCTGCTTCAGAAGCCATGACCTAATAGGAACATTTAAAGAGGCACTAAAACTGATAAGGACTAAGCACAAACTTACTTGATGGAGAAGAAGAAAAGTAAAACTCAAAGCAGCACAACCTTAAGGAGGCTTTCATAGTCCTATGCAAAGGAAAAATATCTGAGAATGAGGATACATCTACTGAGACCCTGAATGAATAATTCATAGCCTTCCAGTGCAGAACACACCAAGGCTAGAGAGCATAGAGAGCATCATTGGTGAGTTCTAAATACCGGAGGAATACATAATAGACTTTTTTTTATAGCTGATGCCAGATAATGCATGGAACACCTAAGCAAGATAAAGACATTACAACATCATAAGAAAGGAAAATTAGCAACCAATATCTTATTAATGTGTATGCAAATGTTCTCAACAAAGAACTATCAACTAACTTCTAAAAATATTAAACATCATGAGCAAGTAGAATTTATTCCACATCTTCAAGTTTGGCTCAACATTCAAAATTATCACTGTTTGTCATCCTGTCAACAGATTAAAGCAAATAATCACCTGGCCATATCTACAGTTACAGAAAAAATGTTTGACAATATCTAATATGCATATATGTCCTACCATATGCAAAATTCAACTGTAAATGGGTAAAATGCTTTAAATGTAAGAACACCAAATCTGAAGCTTGTCAAGGAAAGCATATAGGAAAAGTTCTTTGAGATTTGTCTTTCCATTTGTTCCTGAGATTTGACACCAAAGGCACAGTAACAAGAACAAAGAGTAAACAGAGCCCAGAAAACCAAAAGCCTTCTACACAGCAAAGAGGGAAAAACTGGAGTGGAAGAAACCACTTACAAATCATGCACCTGATACAAAAAGTAAAAGAAATCCTTACAATTCAAAGGGAAACTTTAACAGCCTGTTTGGAAAATAGGCTGGGGACTTGTATAGGCATGTCTCCAAAGAAGACATACAAATAGCCAACATGTATTTGAAGAAAGGAATTAAAAGAAATGTAAAACAAAACAAACAAACCAACCCAACTCCCTGAAATGTCACTCACTTTTTTAACAAAAGACAACAACTGCTATGACTCTGTGGAAAAATTAGAGTCCTTCTACATTAATGCTGGGAATGCAATATGATGCAAAAAAATAATATGGAGATTTCTCAAAGTGAAAAGAAAACAATTACCCTATGTCCTAACAATCTCATTTGATTATTGAAAGAAATGGAATCAGAATCTGGAAGAGATATCAGCACACCTATGTTTACTGCAAGATGTTGGCATAATGTTCCTGTGGACTGTGCACAGTTTACCCTTCTTCATTCAATGCTGACTTCTGTAAACCCACTATCTACTGTCAATCCAGACATTGCACTGTGATGTTTATTCTAAGTATCTCCTGTCTCAAATTTGTTTAAATGTGTCACTATGTGTTTTCTGTATTGCCAACTAGCTAATGCTGAGGAAGACAGAGAATAGGGTGGAACATGCTGGTCCAATGAGGGGAGAAGAAATAGCAGGAAGGACAGGAGAAACACAAGTGGAGAATACCAGGAAGCCCCAGGATGAATGAGTCAGGTCTAGGATATGAGCAAAATGCAAGTACAGTGAGGGAAATCTGAGTGGGAAGAAACTATACGAGCTTTGAGGTTTAGGATGGAGTAATTATTGCACAGCATTGTGCTATAGGATAATTAAATAGATCCTAGTCTCTTTCTGTGGCTATTTGGGTATAAAACTGGTTAAGGAATAACTGCTGATTTATTAAAATTATTATTAATATTAAGTATTAATAATCCTTTATCAGTAAGCCTAGTCCCAGTAGCCAAAAGATGGAAACAAGTTAAATGTACACTGAGAGATGAATAAAGGAAATGTGGAATGTGCTTGTGAACCTGATACATGACTTTAAGTTGTAAAGAGAGGGAAATTTCAACACGAGACAACAGGGATAAACCTTGAGAACACTATGTTCAGTGAAATACGCCAGTTACTAAAAGAAAAGCATTTCATGGCAGCACGTATGTGAGCTACCTAAAGTAGCCAAATTAACATAAGCAAAGCAAATAACGATGGTTATTATCACTAGGAGGGAAAACTAAAAACTCACTAATGAACAGAAATAAACTTTGAGTTGTGAGTCACAGGCGTCTGTAACTCTAGTCCAGGGGGTCTGTTAACCTCTAATTGCCTTCATAGGCACCAGATATGCATGCGACACACATACATGCATGAAGGCAAAACACTAATACACCGAAAAATTTAATAAAATATAAAATGTAAATTTTTAAAACCTAATTGATTTTTAATAAATACACAATTAATAACTGATACTTGAAATTAAAAACATAATGCCATTTGTATTAGTATAAAATGAGATATTATACCTTCATCCACTATTAAAAATTCATACTTATGTATAAATCAAAGAAATATGTATAAAGTCTAAATCAGAAAAACTAAGACCTATATTGGAAAAAATGCAAATGCTTAAAGCCCAATAAATTATTCTGTGAATATCAACAGATGGTCTTTTGATTTTGTCTGGAGAAAAAAATAGTCAAAAGCAATATTGAAGGAGAAGAGAACAGAATGACAGATACCAACTGACTTTGTAACAATGTGGAAATGCGGTAACTGAGACACTATGAGGTCACTGAAAGAATAGTGACATAGATAAAGGGGAAGCAAGAGACCCAGACTAGCCCCACATAAATATACGCAACTAACCTTAGACACTAGCAAAGGCAGTCCAATGGAGCGAGGGTAGTTTTCCAGCAAAGCTGTAACAACTGTGATTACATGCAAAAATGTGAGTGAAAAGCATTTCTATGCCTTTACAGCAATGAGCTAAAAAACAAATGAGAACCACAGCTGTAAACTGCAAAATAATTTATAGAGAATAAGACTGAAGAAATGTAGGGACCCCAGGCTTGTTGATAGGATTTAGATATACACTAAGAGTTAAGCAGTTGAAAATGTTTTGAGAGCAGATATTTATAACTTAGAAGAGCTGACTATTTATAGTCATTATGAGCTCTTTAAAAGCCAATTATTACAGCTTTCTAACTCAAAATGAAAAGGTCAATGAAACATTCTGTAGGGTTTAGAATCAAGTGAGGTCAACATTAATAGCTCTAACTTATGTGTTATTTTTAAAGTAAGGGTTAGAGAAACTAAGCCGAGGAAGGCTCTGTGCAGCACCCTGTTCTGGGTAGGGCCACTATGCTTCCTTCTCACAAGGAGTTTCAGGCACTGACATGAGGCCCTGTCTGGACTAAAGTTTTGTTCCTTTTAGTTCAGTATGTTGGTTTCAGCTACCCAAGGAACTCCATCCAAGGTCACTTTCTTCCTTGAATTATAGTTTTAACATTATTTTTCATCTGTCTTAATTTGTATATGTATACAAACATTATATATATGTATGTATATATACATACACATATATTTGTACACATAGAATAACAATTAATAAAATAGAAAAAGTTAATTTGAAAAACCTAATTGATTTCTTATAAATATGCAATGAATAACTGATACTTGAAATTGAAAACATAGTGCCATTCATATTAGTACAAAATAAAATATATTGTTCTCATTTATTCTTTTGATTTTTCTCTTATTTTGTATTTCTGTTTCTTTTTATTTTTCTGTTTTCTCATTTATTCTTTATTTCTTTTCCTACATTTGAAGTGTAGTTCAATAGAATTTGTTGTCACTCATTTATGTATTTGATTTGATTCTATTTTGCAAACAGAAGTTTTACAGATGGCATTTGCAAATGATTAATTTTCAGATGATTTAGATCAATCTTGCCATGAGATTTCCCCCTGATTTTAGTCTAACAAGACAGTTTTTCTGTGTAAATTTAATATGCTATTAAACTTGGTATGGTTGCTAAAGAGACTGACTTTGCCCCAAATTGGCTCCTCTAAACCACTAGTAGTAATACCTTTGCCAAGATGAAGTTAGGCCAGGATAACTTCATATCAAGACCATTAGCAAGGTTCAGCATAATATTTTATCCTCTAAACACTACCACAAAAATTGGCTAATCAGGGCTGGAGAGATGCCTCAGCGGTTAAGAGCACTCACTGACTGCTCTTCTAAAGGACCTGAATTCAATTCCCAGCACCCACATGGCAGCTCACAACTGTCTATAGCTCCAAGATCTGACACCCTCACACAGACACATATGTAGGCAAAACACCAATGCACAAAAAATAAAAAAGTAAATTAATTAATTAAAAAAGAAAATTGGATAATCACTTAATATTGTGGTTGGAGAGACACTACACTGTTCCATGGAAGATGCTAGAAAAACAGAGGTATTAAGTATAAAAATACATTGTCAAAAATAAAGTCCCAAAGAAATGTTTACCCTGTGATGTCTTCTATACAGCACAGTGAGGGCCTTCCTCCTTGGATGTTTTCACCAACATCAACTTTGCAGATGTTAGTTATTGCAGTAAATGTACCTTTGGCCACAAGTTTCATACTTTGTGAGACGTGCTTCCCTATGCTGAACCAGACTCTTCCAGGCAGTCAAGTTGGTCACACAGAGGGTGTACACAGCCTGAAGTTTTCTATACAGTCAGTGTATGGATTTCCTGCTTTATGATGGTCAGAACATTTAAAAGCAGAGGCAGTAACACCGGGTGGAATATAGCATCTTTCTTTCTATTTGTGCATGGAGATTGAAAATCTATTCTGGAAACTATTCGTCTTTAACCCTATCAAAAGTGACATTTGAAAGCAAATCACAGAGAGTACATGCTAAATATAACAGTTCCAGAAGATGAGTCCTTAGTCCCACTGGGGCCATTCCTTGACGTCATAGCCACAATAGTCAATAACGCTCATGGATGCTGCTGTGATAGAGAAGGGGGAAAGGGATATGCCACGTAGACTGTGGTGGCTAGCCACGCCGAGTCCACATCCACAGTTCAGTTAATCACGCCGAGTCCACATCCACAGCTCAGTTGGCCACACCGAGTCCACATCCACAGCTCAGTTGGCCATGCTGAGTCCACATCCACAGCTCAGTTGGCCATGCTGAGTCCACATCCACAGCTCAGTTAGCCACGCTGAGTTCACATCCACAGCTCAGTTAGCCATGCTGACTGAGTCCACATCCACAGCTCAGGCACTATCGTCCCTCAGGCACTCAGGGTCTGTTAATAACTGTATGTGTGTGAGTGTTTTGCCTGTGTGTGTATGTATATGTCCTATGTGTGTGCCTGGTGCCTTCAGGGGTTTAACAACGGTGTTAGAACCACTGGAACTATGTGATTATCTGGAATCAAACCTGGGTCTTCTGTAAGAACAAATGTTCTTAACTGCCAAGCCAGCCTCAACATCTACTTTTAAATTAAGAAATTGGAGCACAAGCTCCAGAAACTGCAAATTATTTTCCTAAAATCATACATATAAACAAAACGCTTTGAAGGAGAGATAAACCTGTTTTTAGGATCCCGAGTGTGAGATCGGAATGGTCTTGTGAGTGAGCAGGTGAGGTTAATCCACTAGAAGACCAACCACCTCCTGCGGGAGCTTGATTGTTGCCAGTTGAAAAGATCCCATGAACAGACTCTGGGAGGAGATATATAAGTGAGTCCAGAACTGGAGGCGGGGGATTTTGGGAGACTTGGGATAGTTTTGGCTGTTCATCGCTCCACTTTGAGACACTTCTAGAGAGAACCACTTGAGGGAAGGCGTCGAGACTCCGGGTTCCTGCTGAGGTTCCGGGTTCTGGTTGCTCCAGGTTCCAGCAGAAGAAATCCTATCCTGCTGATTACGCCAGGAGAATCGTTCCTCGGAACTGATATTCTTACAGTTTTGATGTTGTGTTCTTTAATCCCCTTTTCCTATTGTTTTGGTTAGTCAGGTTATAAGTGACGTACGCTTGGTTATTATGTTTGTAATAAAATATATTGGTTAATGTTCTGGTTAAGAAAACTGAGCCTACAAAGCTTAATATGCTGCAATTTGAGAACTGAGTGCCCTTTAGTTTTAGATGGTTAAGTTAAGAGGCGCATTCACTGGCACCTTCTAATCTTCAGGTGACAAGGACATAGCGCTTCCAAAGAGTAGCTGCGACTTCATAGACGGACCCTCAGCAAGGGGTTCTGTGTTTCCTCATTACATCAAATATTTAGAAAAGAATCATACAAGTGTTGCTTCATTGTTATTTTATGTAATAGAATTTAAAGTGAAATCCATGTAAAACATGTAGGCAAAAAAAAAATAAACAAATAAATAAATAAATAAAGTACACTTTGCCAGTGAATCAAAAACTGATTCTAAAGAGGCCCTTACCATTTGTAAGAAAGATGAGCGAAGACGCAGCCTAAACCTGGCAGCAAAACCTGTCAAAACCCATCAAAACCCATGCCACCTGCACTCTGAGAACAGAAGGTTAGAAGCTGTGGTTATGGATTTAGGGTGGATTTAGGTGATACGTTATGAGTCAGGAAATGTCATTTTTAAAAAAAATGACAGCATGGGAGGAGGCATTGCCTCAGTCTTGCTCTTTAAGGCTTTACTCAGAGGAAGAAATCTCAGAGATAGGACACTCGGTATCTGCTCCTTTCTAAACCCTCATCTGTACAGTTAGGGAACTGCTCATTTCACCCTTTGATATGCACCACATGTTATTTAGGACTCATGATTCATATGAGCATAAGTAAACTACAAAATATTTATTTACTCCAAGAATATGATCTATAATCCCTTTTCACAATGAACATTAATCCAACTCTGTCTAGAAAAATTATGCAATTCATTATTATAAGTAATCTTCATTGTGCCATATGTTTAACCTTCATCTCCCCTGCCCAGTCCCATAATCTCACAAATCCACTGGTGTTATGTGATCAGCATCTGGTGTTCACACAACCTCTGCTTCTTAGCAAATACATGAAAAACCCCTGCATAAAAATGTCACTTTAACAGCCATAGGGGAGGGGAGTAGGGGGAAAGCAGGAGGGAGGGAGGAATGGGAGGATACAAGGGATGGGATAACAATTGAGATGTAATATGAATAAATGAATAAAAGATATGTTTAAAATGTCACTTTATGGGCTTTCTAAACGATTTGACTCTGTTCTTTGGTGATATTTGCATTCTTTTCCACAAAGATCTGTAATGATGAAAAATGCCTTCCCTACTGAAAGGTTTTGGAGATATCTAAGTGGCAAATGACGTGAAACTAGATTTAATGTCCTGGCAGCAAAGATGGCGACGCTTTAAGTGTTTCAGCATTCTGTGCTAGTGGAGTGTAGAGTGAGGAATGCTGAGTGGTCAGGCACCTCTATGATTGGCACGAAGTCTGTGTTGGCTTTCCTGACTGGGTGAGGCAAGCAGGAAACCCACAACTCTGAGGCCTGGGAAGGTATCTCAGCTCCGAGGAGGGCAGTGTCCCAAGGGAAGGTTATCCTAAGGTACGGGAGTCCAGGAAACACACAGCTCTTAGAGAAGGCCTCCTCAGCAGACATGTTGCAGCTCCCTGAGGAGGGTTGCCCTAACCCCTGAGATGCAGGGGAGCTTAGGAGGCTGAGCCTCACTCCTCCCAGCTGTTGTAGCTACCGAGGAGGAAGAACTTCCCCAACCCTAGCTGAGTTTGGGAGCTTAGGAGCCTAAGCTCCACTCCTTCACTTCTTTCTTCTCTTCACTGCTCCTTCTCATGAGTGAGTCACACCAGACGGTAAATCTTTTTTGCCCCCCACAGGTGCATTCATTTATTCAATAAATGCATATTATCAATATGCTTTAAAAGTACTTTCTTGATCCCAATAGGTGGGAAAATAGGACACATCAAACAAATATAAACCTTCAATATTAAAATCAGGTTCCATCTTCTGGGTATATTCCAAGGAGTGGAATAGCTGGGTCTTGAGGAAGCCCTATTCCCATTTTTCTGAGATAGCACCAGATAGATTTCCAAAGTGGCTGTACTAGTTTGCATTCCCACCAGCAATGCTCCAGCACACAACAAGAAAATTTGCTCAACCATGTTCATAGCAGCCTTATTCATAATAGCCAGAACATGGAAACAGCCTAAGTGTCCCTCAGTAGAAGAGTGGATAAAGAAACTGTGGTACATATACACTATGGAATACTACTCAGCTATTAAAAACAAGGAATTCCCGAAATTTGTGGATAAATGGATTGAGCTAGAAATGATCATAATGAGTGAGTTAACCCAGAAGCAGAAAGAATCAAATGGTATATACTCACTTATATCTGCATACTAGCCCAAGGGGCATGTCCCACGAAAGCCTTCACTTACCAGGAAACTGGGACAGAGGGGAAGGCATCCTATTGGGACTCTAAATGAGAGACGCATGGGAGAACAGCAAAATAAAAGGATCCAGAGGGTCCTAGAAATCTACAAGTAGAACAATATGATAGGCAGATTTGGGCCCAGGGGTCCCGCTCAAACTAAGGCACCAGCCAAGGACAATACAGGAGGTAAACTTTAAACCCCTTCCCAGATCTAGCCAATGGTCAGAATATTCTCCACACTTGAGTGGAGAGTGTGATACGACTTTCTCACGTACTCTGGTGCCTCACATTTGACCATGTCCCCTGGAGGGGGAGACCAGGTGGCACTCAGAGGAAGGACAGCAAGTAGCCAAGAAGAGACTTGATACCCTATGAGAATATATAGGGGGAGGTAATCCCCCTCAGGAACAGTCATAGGGGAGGGGAATAATGGGAAAATGGGGGGGGGGGAGGAATGGGAGGATACAAGGGATGGGATAAACATTGAGATGTAACAAGAATAAATTAATAAAAATAAAAAAAATTAAAAAAAAAATAAAATAAAATAAAATCAGGTTCCAGACATATCAAATATATTTTCCCAATTAAGTTTTCTGAATTTGCCTAAATATCAGGTTTTGATGCTCATATTCACCCTTCTTCCCCTTTATGAAAGGAGCATCTTGAAGTAGACCAAGTCGGCCAGGGACTTGATTTTCTTAGACTGCAATGAATTGAAGAGTGCCTCTGCCTTTAACTTAGTATTTCTACTACTAAATGAAAACCCAAGTGTCTTCTCAACAATTCCTCCTCACATTAGAGTTTTACATGAAACACTGGCTCTGCTCTTAACTAAGCCTTTCTCGATGTTTTTATACCGAATTTCGTATATGAAAAAATTTTCAGACGGTAAATCTTTTAAGAGAGATTTGTTGGGGGTGGAGAGGATGACTCCAGGAGAGGAGGGAAGAATCCAGGAGTGGCTGCTTCAACTCCCAGGTGAAGAAAGCAGAGACCTAGGCAGACATAGCCTTTATATAGGACTTTTTTATGGGGCAGAGCTTTCTAGGCAGAGATCTCTAAAGTGAGGATTGGGGAACCTTAGGACTTGATGGATTTTTTATTCAGTCTTTTCCACCTAAAATCAGCATAAAACTTGGAGGAGTCCACCGGAGGGACTGGAAATGGCCCTTGTTCTGAGAATCTCCTGTCTCATTGTTGTGTTAGCACTGCTTCCCAATTGTCCCCTGATGTGCCAATAAAGCAGCTCACAGCCAGTCCCCAAGCAGAGAAAGAATATGGCAAGACTTCCCCACAGTTAGGGGAGGAGAAGGTAGAACAGGAAGTGAGGGATTGAGCCCCAAGGAGAGATCCAGGGGACCTGAGGAGATGGGGTGGGGCAGAAAAGCTACAAAGTGCAAGTATCTCTAGAATGTACACTGAGAAATGAAGGCAATTAGCTTAGAGTTTTAAGGATAGAGTAATAACCACTTAGTTGACCTGTACTCTAGGGACTTGAAAATTCCCATAAGCTGCAGGTGCTTGAGGGAGCATCCTGGGACAGTCACCAGTCAGCAGCACCACTGCCAGAACCATAGCCTGGTAGCCCTGGAAGGTCCCAGAATTTGTTGACACCCAGTGCTGTGACTGTGGATCTCTTTTGGGGAAAAAGAGACAGGGCTTTGTCCAGAGATCTCCTAGTGGAGAGGTGTAACAGTCTGGTTTATGAGGGTCTCATATCTCTCATCCAATCCTGCTCACCTGTTCATATGAGCAAAGACCCCTCCCTGGATGCTGAAGAGAGGACAATTGTGCAAAGGATCCAAAATCATGGTAGAAATTACTTAGGGTCCATTTGCCTGGTTTTACAACAACTGCTCACTCATTCTACGCTTTCAGCCACTCTAGTTTTCAATGTGGCCAGGAAAGGTTCATATAATGAATCCTATTTTTATCATTCTTTCTTGTATTCCTATTACTGAGACGTTTTCCATACCTTATCCATTTTGCAAATTAGATTACTTCTATGTCTCTGATTTCTAATAATTCTTCATGATCTGAGTGTATAATATTAAATTGTAATGTGTTCTTTTTTTGTGAATGTGAATTATTCCTTCCTGTGACTTTTAAAGATAATTATTTGGAATGTTTTTGCTATGTTTCAAGAATTGTATATCTTCGGGGTGCTGTTTTATATTTGTTTTGTTGTTTTTGATGTTGTTGAATTTTCTGTCTTTTGTGATAGAAACTTTCTTCAATGTCTCCATGACCTTTGGCTTTCTCTCACAGGTGAAAAAAGGCTGTGTCTGTGTTGGTGGGGCCAGTTGATTTAGCCACATACTGGTTGGAAGAGGACATCATAATTTTGATGTGCTATTTCTTACTAGTTACATTGTATTTTTACTTTAATTTTGTATGGTGACTTAGAGAATAAAATGTGGTATGCAAAATATATTTCTCATACTATATATATGTGTGTGTGTGTGTGTGTGTGTGTATACATATATATGCATAATTTTAGTTTTCTATGGTGTTATTCTCAAAACAGTCCTGAAACAGAATAAGATGTAAGAACTAGTGCAAGAAATAGGCTGACAGTGTGCAGGCTTGTAATTGCAGCATTTGGGTAGTTAGTTAAACCCACTATGTGCTAAATAATGACACTTTATCTCAAAAAAATGAAAGTAAAGAAATGGCATACTTAACTATTTTTTCTATTAATAAATTTAAATGGTACCTAATTCAATACTTTATTAATTTTTGTACAATGTTTGCCCCTAGAAAACAGATATCTTAAGTCTCGGTAGCCAGAAGCATTAAATATGTGAGGGTTCCAGTGTCTCAGATATTTCCTCCTCACACCTCAAAAGTAGCTGGATTCCAACAGGCCCGACACTAACAGAAGAGAGGGAACACCGTAAGTAAACAGAAGCTCCTGTTGGAGTTACGAGGAACCATCCCATCATTGCAAAAGCTGCCAGGTAAGTGTTCAAAGATGTTCACTCAATGGTGGTCAATGAACCTTTGAAAATTCATCATGCTTCTTTCTCAGGATTGAAACGTCCACTTCAAGAATGAATGGTAAACAGTTTACTTAGCACTGAAATACATAGAAATTCTGTCTGCAGGGAAAGACTTGTAAACTTCAGGGTGACTACGCAGAGACTCCTTACTATTCTCTAATAGTGAGAAAATCAATATGCTGTCTTCACAATAGCGAGGAAACAAACCAGGCTTGAATGTCCCTCAGCAGGCGAGTGGATAATGACATCGGGGTACGTTTATGGAATGGAATTTTATTCAGGTGTAACCAAAAATGAAATCTGCAGGAAAATAGATGGATCTGGAAATAATTGTATTAAGCAAGGTGACCCAGACTCAGAAAGACAAATACCACTTTTTTTCTTATATGCATACCCTAGCTTTTAATGGATGTATATATTTATATGGGAATATGGGGGGTTGCGGATCAGGGAGAGGGAGGAAAAAGAGTGAGAGGATTAGCAAAAATAAATCATATGTGAAAATGTGTTAACAGAATCTATTACTTTTATTACTTTGTGTGCTAATTTTAAAAAAAAGGGGGGGGGAAGACACAGGGGCTGGTGTTTGTCATGCTATATGGAGTCCCGAGGAAAGCCAGTGCCCTGCCTGGCAATTGCAATCCCAGCGCTGAGGAGATGACAGCCTTCCTCCACAGACAGATCCCTAGTGATCTCTGGCTAGGCAGGTTAGACTGGGCAAGTGTTAGGTCCCTGCAAAAGATCCTGCCTAGAAAGCAAGGTGGACAGCTCCCAAGGACTGACCGCTGAGAGTGACCCCGGCCTCTGCACGTATGTGTATGCTCCTGCACACATGGACATGCACACACATGAGTACACACACAAACACAAGCACATACAAAAGAGAAACATAAGAAAAATGGTTATCATATGAACAAGCACCTCACTACATAATGTACACAGGTGGCTAATGAGCTCATAAAGTATTCGATGTCCACAATATGTGGAGTAAGCTGACATAAAAAACTAAAATCATCTACTGCTTCACATTTGGTGGAGACAATGACGAAGACAAGTAGAGATAATTGTGCAAAATTCTGACAAGGGGGAGCTGGGGTTCTTGTACACTGACATAGACTAGTACAGTTTGTTTGCATAAAGTATAGCACTCTTTTGTAACATGATGCAAACAAAAAGTATAGGACCTATTATTTCCACTTTATAATACCTCTGCACAGGAAAAGCAAAAATAGGTATCCACCATAAAGACTTATTGTTAGGGAATAAACAAAATAATTCAATGTCTGATGCCTGTTTTTATTTATGCGGAGCTTCTAGAAAACATAGGCTGGAAGGAGAAGACAGATTGGTGTGTTAGCATTTTAGGTAGAATCAGAGATCAACCACAAAACAGCACAGAGAGAGACTCGGGAGTGACAGAAGTGTGTTCTAAACGTATATGCTGACACAATCATACCACTGGACCGGTTAAGATGCATCTAATTGTACAATTAAAGTGGAGGAACCTCACGGTCTGCAAACCAGAGCTCAGTGAACCTACTAGTAAAATGAGGAATGCTGCGTGACCAATTTTATTTTTCAGCTGTCAGAGAAGTATATACCCCTCAGAATTTAGATTTAAATTTCTATTACTAGTTGCAGTGAAAGCATGCATTGTTCTATGGTTGTAAATATTTTAGGTAGTGTTGGTAAAAATGCTTAATTTGAGATAGTGTTGACAATTATGTAACATTTTTTGGATATGAAGAATTATTTTTATTTTCTGATTTTGCAAACAACACTCCTAAATGGATTTTGCTGACAATCATGTGACTTCTACAACACCCCATAAGCAGAAGAGAGTCCTGCAACTTCAATGGACCCCCACATGTTATCTAGTTTGCTAGCACCAACTAGGAAACCAAAGCATAGCCAGACCTCCTAACTCATAATCCAAGGACTGACTTTCTCTGTAGCAAGGAAAGAGAGGCATGTGTCAGCATTACAGGCATCTTGTCATTCTGAAATCTGATTTTTCTTTTTCTCTCCTGATATGTTTTGTACTTGCAGTGAGCCCAGAAGTGATTGCTCTATAAAGTAAATAAACATAAGATGTTATCTCCCATAGGGCAACTTCTGTGTGTGGCGAAATGAGCCAAGATGAAGAGACACTTCAAATGAAGACTCAGCTGGAATAGCTCAGCAAAGAGGCTGCTTAGCTTGAAAGGGAGTCTGGCACATAGCCACTGTGATTCATAAACCATAATGTAATAAAGTTGTATGAACAAGATTCTAATTTCCATATTCAACACGGGTTACCTGAATGAGCCATATGAGACCTAATTTTCAGAAACAGCATTAATTCTCTGGAAACAAAATGATCCACTTCATACCAGCCAGAATGTGGTAACTAAAGGGCTTCCATGCCCTACAATCCATCCATGTTTTTCTTCCATTGGTAAATTCAGAGGGGCATCTCTGGACATATCTTTAGTTGAATCTTAGTCTAGTTAAATACATGCTTTAAGCCATCTATGGACAATTAGGAAACAAAACAAAACAAACAAACAAACAAAAAACAAGTATTTAAAGAAAAAAGAAGAGGACATCTGAGCCAAAAAAAAAAAAAAAAAATTAAACTTTAATAGCATTCCTTCAGAGATCCAGACTTTTTTGTTGTAGCAAAATGAAGAAAAGTTTCAAGGGGTTGTGGTGTCAAAGTTGTTCAAGATTAGAAACAGCAATGTTTACACAAATGATTCATACAAACTACATCTTACTAACGGCTCTGTTAAGCTTGCAAGTAACAGAGATGAAGAATTGACATTCAGCAGGTATCCTGCCTGAGAGAAGTCAGAGATGACAAGCTTAGCCAGACGATTTTCCTTGACCTAGCTATGCACTGTAAGGACTGATGACATACCCCAGTAAAAGCACTCCAATGTTTGTGTTGTTTTCACAAATCAAGATCGTCCCTTGTGGAAGGCTTTCCTTAAGCCTAGAATGTAGTATGAACATAATAATTCATAGTGAACACTGAGATTAAATAAGAAACACATTCTCAGCTACAGCTACTAAGTTAAAGCAAAAGACAGTGTTGTGTTTTAGATTCGGTTCTTTTACATATGTCACTTTGAGGACCAATGTCTTACATATTCTCCTAATCCAATTTGTTCACCATGATATTCTCTAATTTTTATATGTTATGTAATTTGTGTGCATATATGCCAGTATTTTCTTTTTCTGTTTACCGATTTATGGACATCCCCAGATGACTCCACCTCATAGTTATAATCAATAATGTTGAAATGAGAAAGGGAGTTCATATATTTCCTTCAGAGGGTCTAGGAGAAGCAGAAGGCCATATCAAGACTCCACAATTTAAAGCAGATGTTGCAAACCCACATTAGCTGCCATGCAAACAAAGCCTCTGGGACACTAGAGCAGCTTTAGGATTAGATAGATCTCTCTCCACCAGGTCCTCGCCTGACTGGACCATCCAGGACACAACCAGCAAAACATCAGAGGAGGCCTGTGGGACCCACAAGCGGCTTTAGACTTGTAGCTCTCTCTACGCTCTCCTCACTGGCTGGCCTATCTGGGACACAGACAGCAAACCAGAACAGCCAAATCAGGTGCTGGTCATAACCCACATTGTCCACCATACCAAGGAGGCAGGAGGAGACATGAACAGCTTTTGGCTTAGCGCTCTCTCAGCCTGATTCTCTCATGCATGACTCAACTGGAATACAGACAGTACTGAGCAGAGTTGAGCTATGCTCAGTCTCTATCACACATTGTCCACCATCCTAAGAAGGCCTCTGGGGAGCCCTAACAAGTGGCTTTGAGCTTCTTTGCTGACTCATGATCTGCCTGGCTCACCTGGGATACAGGGCAGTGAAACCATTGGAGGAACCTCCAAATGCTAATTCCTGAGACAACCAGATAGCTAGAGGCCGGTGGAAGAACACAAGCAACAAAGCTCAGAGCCATATGACACCACCAGAAACCAGCGGTCCTACCACAGCAAGCCCTGGAAATACTAACACTCTCCAAAGCACAAGAAGAAGATTTTAAATCTGAGGTGATGAAAGTGATAAAAATTTCAAAGGAGGAAAAGAAACATTTCAAATGAAATACAAGAAAACACATTTACACAAATGAAAGAATTGAATAAATCCTATAAAGAATTATAAAATACAATCAAATGTGAGAAAGAAAGAAATAAAACTATTCAAGACCTAAAAATGGAATTATAAGCAACAAAGAAAATACAATCTGGAAAACCTAGGGAAGAGAACAAGAACTGAAGACACAAGTTATACCAACAGAATATAAGAGATGGAAGAGAGAATCTCAAGTGTAGAAGATATGGTTGAAGTTATAGTTACACCAGTAAAAAAAATGTTAAAACTAAAAAGTTTCTGACACAAAATATCAAAGAAACATAAGACGCTATAAAAAGACCAAAGCTAAGAATAATAGGAATAGAAGAAAGAGACATCTTCAAGCTCCATGGCCAAGAAAACATTTTCAACAAAATCATATTCCATGACAAAACCAAGTTTAAACTGTACCTAGCCACAAATCCAGCCCTAGAGAAGCTACTAGAAAGAAAATTCACACTAATCTAAGGAAAAATAAACCAAGATGATGTCTTAATACTGAACTTCTATGCCCCAAATGCAGGAGCACTCACATTTGTAAAAGAAGCATTACTAAAGCTTAAGTCACACATCAAACACCATTTAATAGTGGTGGGAGACTTCAACACCTCACTTTTATCAATAGACAGATCCTCAAAACAGAAACTAAAAGGAGAAATATTGAAACTGATAGATATTATGAAACAAATGTACCTAACAGATGTCTACAGAACATTTCACCCAAACACAAAACAATATGCCTTGTTCTCAGCACCTCACAGAACTTTCTCTAAAATTGACTACATACTTATCACAAAGCAAACCCAAAGAGATACAAGAAGATCAAAATAACCCCTTGCATTTTATCAGGCCACCATGGATTAAAACTGGAACTCAACAAAAACAGAAACAACAGAGAGCCTAAAAACTCTTGAAAAAACGAACAACTCCCTACTCAGTGACCTCAGTGTCAAGGATAAAATAAAAAAAGAAATTAAAGACTTCCTAGAATTCAATTGATATGAAGGCAGAACATGCCCAAACTTATGGGACACAATGAAAGCAGTGCCAAGAGGAAACCTCACAGCACTAAGTGGCTTTATAAAGAAATTGGAGAAATCCCGTACTAGCAACTTATCAGCACAACTGAAAGCTCTAGAACAAAAAGAAGCAGACACACCAAAGAGGAATAGACAGATGGAAATCGTCAAACTCAGGGCAGAAATCAATAAATTAGAAACAAAGAGAACAACTTGAAGAATCAGCAAAACCAAGAGCTGGTTCTTTGAGAAAATCAACAAGATAGGCAAACCTTTAGCCAAACTAACTAAAAAGCAGAGGGAGAGTATTCAAATCAACAAAATCAGAAATGAAAAGAAGATATAACAACAGATACGCAGGAAATCCAAAGAATCATTAGATCCTAATTTAAAAACCTATATGCCACAAAATTTGAAAATCTAAATGATATGGATAATTTTTTGATAAATTCCACATACCAATGATCAAACTCAGGGCTGAAATCACTAAGTTAGAAGCAAAGAGAACAATTCTAAGACTCAATGAAACGAAGAGCTGATTCTCTGAGAAATCCACAAGATAGACAAACCCTTAACCAACCTAGCAAAAATTAGTGAAAGAGCATTCAAATCAACAAAAACAGAAATAAAAAGGGAAACATAAGGACATACACTGAGGAAATCCAAAGAATCATTATGTCTTACTTCAAAAGCCTATATGCCACAAAATATGAAAATCTAACTGAAATATACAATTACCAAAATTGAATCAAGATCAGGTAAACAAATTCAATAGTCCTATATCCCATAACAAAATAGAAGCAGTCACCAAAAGTCTCCCAACAGCAACAACATCAAAAAAAGTCCAGGGCTGGATGGATTCAGTACAGAATTATACCACACCTTCAAAGAAGAGCTAATACCAAATTCTCTTCAAACTATTCCACAAAATAATAACAGAACGAACATTGCCAAATTCTATGAGGCAATAATCACCTTGATACCTAAACCACAGAAAGACTCAACAAAGAGAATTTCACATCAATTTATCTTAAGAACATTGATGCAAAATAAAATCAATAAAATACTCACAGACCATATCCAAGAACACATCAAAACTATCATTCACTATGACCAAGTAGACTTCATCCCAGGCATGCATGAGTGATTTAATACATGGAAATCCATCAATGTAATTCATCAAATAAAGAAAACTGAAAGAAAAAAACCCACATGATCATCTCCTCAGATGCTGAAAAAATATTTGACAAAATCCAACACCCATTCATATTTAAGGTCTTGGAGAGAGCAGGGTTCAAGGCACATATGTAAGTATAGTAAACACAATATACACCAAGCCTATAGCCAACATCAAAGCAAACAGAGGGAAACTTAAATCAATTCCACTGAAATCAGGAACAAGACAAGGCTGTCCTGTCTCTCTGTATTTCTTCAATGTACTACTTGAAGTCCTAGCTAGATAAATAAGATAATTAAAGGAGATCAATGGGATACAAATTAGAAAAGAAAATGTCAAACTATCATGATCTATGGAGAGTATACATAAGTGACACAAAAAATTCTATCAAGGAACTCCTACAGCTGACAAACACCTAGATCAAGGTGGCTCAATACAGAATCAACTAAAAAAAAATCAGTAGCCCTCCTGTATACAAATGATAAACAGGCTGAGAAAGAAGTTAGGGAAATTACACTCTTCAAAATAGCCACAAATAATATAAAGTATCTTGGTGTAACTCTAACCCAGAAAGTTAAAGACTTTTATGAAAATAACTTCAAATCTCTGAAGAATGAAATTGAAGATTTCAGAAGATGGAAAGATGTCCCATGCTTGTGGATTGGGAGAATCACTATAGTAAAAATGGCCATCTTACCAGTAGTAATCTACAGATTCAATGCAATTCCCATCAAAATACCTCTACAATTCTTTACCAACCTTAAAAGATCAACTCTCAACATCATATCAAAAAACAAACAAACAAACAAAAAACCAGAATAGCTAAACCAATTCTGTAAAATAAAAGATCTGTAAGAATCTCCTTCTTGGATCTCAAGCCTGTACTATAGAGCAATAATAATAAAAACAGCAAGGTACTGGCATAGAAATAGGCTAGTTGATCAGTGTAATCAAATTGAATATCCAGAAATAAACCCACACACCTATGGACACTTGATTTTTGACAAAGAAGTCAAAGTCATAAAATAGAAAAAAAAAGATAGCATCTTCAACAAATGGTGCTGGTCTAACTGGATGTCTACATGTAGAAAAATGCAAGTAGATCCACATTTTATTACCTCGCACAAAACTAAAGTCCAAGTGGATTGAAGACCTCAACATAACACCAGACACACTACATCTGTTAGAAGAAAAAGTGGGAAACAACCTTGAACTCCTTGGCACAGGAGACAGCTCCCTGAACGGAACCCCAGGAGCTCAGGTTTGAACGTCAGCAATTAATAAAAGCTTCTGCAAGGCAGGACACTGTCAACAAAACAAAGCGATGGGGAAATGATCTTTACCAACCTTACATCCGAAAAAGGGCTAATACCCAAAACACATAAAGAACTCAAGAAATTAGACCCCCCAAAACAAATAGCCCCATTAAAAACGGGATACAGAGCTAAATAAAGAATTCTCAAGAGAGGAATAGCGAATGGCTAGAAACACTGAAAGAAATACTCAACATCCTTAGTCACCAGGGAAACGCAAATGAAAACGACTCTGAGATTCCATCTTATATCTCTCAGAATGGCTAAGATCAAAATCTCAAGTGGTAACACATGCTGATGAGGATGTGGAGAAAGAGGAACAGCTCTCCACTACTGGAGGGAGTACAAACTTGTACAACATTGGAAATCAATCTGCAACACCTTTGGAAATCAATCTGGCTGCTTCTCAGAAAATTGGGAATAGTGCTACCTCAAGACCCAGCTATACCACTCCTGGGCATATACCGAAAAGTTGTTCTACCACACAACAAGGACATTTGCTCAACTATGTTGATAGTTCATTCATAATAGGCAAACTCTGGAAACAACATAGATGTCCCACAACCAAAAAATGGGTAAAGAAAGTCTGATACATTTAAACAATAGATTACTATCCAGCTATCAAAAACAAGGAAATCTTGAAATGTGCAGGCCAATGCGTTGAACTAGAAATGGTCATCCTGAATGACGTAATCCAGACCCAGAAAGACACACATGATATACACTCACTTGTAAGTGGATATTAGCCCAACATAGATGTTCTCTGAGAGACTCCAGCCAGCAGGGTATGGGGACAGGTAGTGGGATTTGCAGGAGAGGAGCTGCAGGTTTTATAGAAGAGATAGTTGATAGAAGGACAGGGGCAGGTGTTGTCAGGAGTTCCAGAAAGAGACTGTTGATGGACCTGGACCCAGAGAAGCCTTCACAGACTGGTACACCAAACAAGGACATGCAAACAGACGACCTGGACCTCCAGTTTGGGTGTAGCCAATGCACAGCTCATTCTCCACATGAAGAAAGAGGGGTGGAGTGGGGACCGGCTCTGACAAGATGGTGCCTGGGATTTTATCACTCCCCCTTGGCAGAGAGGCCCTGTGGGAACACAAAGGAGGGGCATTCAGATTGTGCAGATAAGACCTGGTAGGCTGTGGTCAGATGGTGGGGGAGGAGGACCCCACCTGTCAGAGGTCCCGGGGAGGGTGGAAACAGGAAGATAAGAGAGAGGGTATTACAATCTGGATGTAATGTGAATAAATTACAATAAAAAAGAAAAATTAATATATGCAACTGAAAAAAAAGAAATTGTGGTACATTTACACAATCAAATACTACTCTGAAATTTGCAGGCAAGTGGATGGAAATAGAATGATCATCCTGAGTGAGGTAACCCAGACCCAGAAATACACTTGTGGTGAATACTTGCGTATAAGCAGGTATTAGCCACATAATACAGGATAAGCACATTTCAATACACAGACCTAAAGAAGCTTAATAACAAGGAGGACCCTAGGGAGGATGCTTAATTCTCATCCAGAAGGAGAAAGAGAATAGACACTGGAAGTAGTTGAGGAGAAGGGACAGGACTGGAGCCTACCATAGACATCCTCTGAAAGACTCCACCCAGTGGGGGATCGAAGCAGATGCTGAGACTCACAGACAGACTTCAGGTTAAGAGGAGGGAGTCTCACGCAAGAGAAGGACTTGGAGGGGCAGGAACATCATGAGGAGACTGATGGAGCCAACAAATCTGGCTGGGATGAGCAGTGCTGCAGAGACTGACGTAGCAATCAGGGACCATGTGTGCTGAGGACCTACACCCTCTGCTCAGATGCAGTAGATAGGCAGCACAGTCTCCTCATGGGTCCCGTAATATGGGAAGCAGCAGATACCTCTGACACATACTCTGGTGCCCACTCATTGGTCATTTCCCCCTGTGGGAGTCAGCCTTGCCGGGCCACAGAGGAAGAGGATACAGGCAGTCCAGATGACACTTGGTAGGCGAGGTCAGATGATAGGGAGGAAAGCTCCATATTTTTGAGGACTAGGAGAGGCAGGGAGGAGGAACGAGAGAGGGAGGGTGGATTGGGGGAAGGGTCTACATTGGTATGTAAAGTGAACAAATTAAAATGTTTTATAAAAATCACATGTTGCAAGTTCTTTTATGAGCTAATGCTAACAATCTTGGAAGTGAGGAAGACAGGATTAGGAGCCAGGTTTTGCTCCTGGATTCACCCTCTGCTCAATATGCTATCTTAAGATAGGTCTCCCTCTGCATCTTGGTTATTGCTGGAGACAGAAATGAATTCTATTACCCCCATTCTAAGTTGAAACTCAACACCCAGGGTGATGGCAATTGATGTTGCAGTCCTCAGCAGTTAACTAGGACTTAAGCATAAAGGCTTATCCTTTTGAAGGGGACTCCAAAAAGTTCTGTCTCCCCTTCTGCAGTCTTGAACCGTATGTTGCCATCTGTAAAGTAGGAAGCAGGTCCCCACTACACAACCAGTCTGCCGGCACTGTAGTCATAGCTTCCTGCCTCTAGAATTGCAGGAAGGATATTTCTGTTCCTCGTATGGTACAAACTCTGGAATTCTGTTGCAACTGAATGGTTGAAGCAGTTTTTTTCTTTTCTTCATTTTTCCCCCATATTGAGGTTAAACATTCTCTTTTCTTCACCTGATGACTGTGAGGATACAAAAATATGAACACTATATCTAAGAATATTTGAGCTCCCAAGAGAGGCTTTCTTAATAGTAGCCATTACAAGAAACCTTGTCACCTGACCTGAGATTTGACAGGTGAAAAGGAAGCATGTCAGAGTTAATCTTGATTGTGAACTACATGGGATTGGAATTCCACAATTTGTTGTGAGAACTATCTTCATTAGGTGAACTGAGATGGAAATGGGCATGTTTGTAAGGACCATCATCTTCTTACTGAGGTGGGAAGAGAGTCTGCATGGGCTATTCCTTCGTTAAGTTATTTCCATATCGTATTTTTGTCAAAGCAATAAGACAAGAAATTAATATAAGATTTAAATAATCTATAATTACATAAATTACAGCAATCCATAACTTCATTCCTATCAACTTTCCAAATTATTGTTTTCAAACTTTACATTCTTAAATTATTGACATAAATTTTGAGCATATCCATGAAACTCTTGGTCATATTATTTTCATAGCATTAAAAATATTTTTTTTCTTAAAAGAAAAAAATTGTAATAATAAAGAAAAGGACAGAAGAGAAGAAAAACAAGATAAATACAAGAGGAAAATAAAAAGCTAGCAAAATTCAAAATATAGCTTCTGGGTCCTTTATAGATACTTAAAAAAATTAATTTTAACATATACATTTATATTATTACACATGAATAAAATAAACTGCATACAGCAGGAAAAACCATGAGATGATCAGGAATTATAAAAATATTACATTTATAGTGCTTTGGCTATTTGTATTTGTCAAACTTGAAGAAAGCATCTTTTCTATCTTGTCAGATCTAATCTTCTGAATGAAAATCATTATCTATCATATTTCATCTCTATTAACCTAAAGCATCTATCTTGATATAAAAATATCTTAACCCCTAATCAACTAAGCTTAATTGTAAGACCAAACTACCCGGTCTTCAACCCCATCAGAGACTTGAGAAGGGATAAAACTTAATTACCTGAGTGAACTGGGAAGTGCAAGTTAGCAGCTTCCAAAATGAAAAATATGATTGAGACAGTAGGATTGACTTATTTGAGCAAATTATTATTTTTTAAATGGAACTCTGAATTCTGCCACCTATTGTAGTTCTGTCGATGTCATCACAGCAACCCCATCTTCAAGCTGTGTCACTGAGCTGTGCTGGTTCACTCAGACTGTGGACCACCATGCTGCCCTGGAATTGTGTGCCTTAACTCAACATGCTTACGTCACAGCCTTCTTTTTAACTATAGTCTAAAACTCTGCAGAGAAACAGTGTACTGTGAAGGACAGAATCCGAACAAGATTCTCTTCCACACTACATTTCTTATAAATGAATTTTTCTTTGCTTTGGAGACAAGGCCTTAGCTGCTGTGCTGCTAAGCTCCTCTAGCTCCTGTGCTTAAATGATCCTCCTGCCTCAGCCTTCTTTGGAGTGAGCATTGCCTACACACATCAAAGTGCCTGGCTTTGGTTTTCATTCTTAAATACTAAATTCAGTGCTCTTTAGCCAATGTCACAGATATGGTCCTAGTTTACTTTTCAGCTAGAACAGGAATAGCCTTGTCTCCTTTCTCTCAGCCACGTTCCTATAAAGGAAGCTAAAAATAGCAAGATATATTGATAGGTTCCTGTCAGATTAGGCAAAGTGTTAGTTAATTTTCAAAATATTGTCTAACTTTCATAATGATACAGGAAGGTTAAATTCCATTTTACAGATGTGCAAAATCACTCAGATAATTTAAATAATTTGCTCAAATTAGAAGTGAATTCTACTTTTTTATTTGTATGATTGATATCTGGTTTGAATGTGCACCCCAAAAGTTCATGATCTGGAAGCACAGTCCCAAGTATGGCAGTCTTGAGGTGGCTGACATTTTAAGAGGCAGGGCCTAGTCCAAATTAAGTAGGTCACTGGGGACTCCAACCTCAGAAAAGATTAATGTAAGTCTTTTGTGACTGAGCTGGTTTAGTTTTGCAATAGTAAATCATAAAAGGAATGAACCAGGTCCCTGGATATATGACTTCAAGTCCCACAGTGTGTTTTCTGCAAATACTCCTACCACTGTGATGATGGCCACCACGAAGCTTCACGGGGACAGAGCAGTGGTGCCTGATCTTGGACTTTCAGCCTCCCAAATTATAAATACACAAAACAAAATGTATTTTGTTATTAAGATACCAAGCCTCCAATATTTTGTTATGACAACAGATATAGATGATTACAACATCTGATCAGAACATGAATGCCAAAAGGGTCACTTCCTCAGTCAAAACCAGCACTAGCTCCTAAGCACGGACACCGTACAGCACAAATTTTATAGCACATTGCTCAAGTGGTAATGATGACAGTTAAACATATAGTGCTCTCTGGGTCTCCAGGGTTTGGCCTACAATCTCTCACCACAACACTAGAAGATGTATCCACTTTTCATTATAGTGGATGAGGAAATGGAACCCCAGAGGGATTGTCATGGTCAGTAGCTCTTACTAGCTGGCAAAAATGGGTTTGTCCTGCTGGACGCCCTATGACGGCCTGGTCCTACCTTCCTCCACCTGTAAGGGCCTCACAAGAAGACGAGAAGTCTGGACTCTTCTCTGATATTTTGTAATTACATATAAGGAGGCCATACATTTGTCTACAATGTATATTTATAACTAAAAAATATAATAAATTGATTCAGTTTGTTCATTAGTAATTATCGCTGAATGCCTATGGATGCACCGTAAATTTATCTCAGTTTGTCCAGTTCTTCCAACACTCAACACTTGCCTGTATGAACAAACGACTAAGCAAATGGAGACGTCTCTGGGGAACAGGAAGGGCTGAATCAACAGTAGACATTTCTGAACCAGAAGCTCTTGAACCTATCAAGTCTTGTCTGTACTACCTGTAACCTCTTCCTTTGTGTCCTGGCATGGCCGTCTTGCTCAGGGGAAGTGATCTAAGTTCAGTGGCCAGATTGCATGTCTGATGTAGTCCCTACCCTCCACATGTGTCAGCCACAGGATACTGTGCTAGCACATCTGAGCAGGGGGTCTAGGTCCACATCATACATGGTCCTTGGTTGATGTTTCAGTCTCTGTGTTGTAGTGTAGTTATCCTGTATTATGTGGTTGATATCTACTTATGACTGAGTATATACCATGCGTGCCTTTCTGGGTCTGGGTGACCTCACTCAGGATGATCCTTTCTAGTTCCATCCATTTGCCTGCAAATTTCAAGATTTTCTTGTTTTTAATAGCTGAATAGTATTCCACTGTGTAAATGTACCACAGTTTCGTTATACATTTTTCACTGTTTATGGGTTAAGATGTTTTAGGTCTAGATAGATGCTTTAAGTTGATAATGACAAGATGTGGTGGAGACTGATTTACATTCAGAATTTTAGATGCACCAAGATAGGAGAGATGCTTTCTTCAAGGCTGTCAAATACAAATAGCCAAAACACTAAGAATGTAACATTTATATAATTCCTGATTGTGTCATGGTTCTTCTTGCCATAGGTAATCTATTGTATATATGTGGAATAATATAAATGTATATGTAAAAAATAAAAAATATTTAATTAATTGAAAAAAGAAAAAAGGGGGGGAAACGATGTACAGTTTCAAAAAATGAAATAAATGAAAAAATGAAATAAATAAATAATAAAAGAAGCTCTTCTCTCTCCCTCTCTCTCTCTCTCTCTCTCTCTCTCTCTCTCTCTCTCTCACACACACACACACACACACACACACACACACACACACACACACACACACACCACCCATTATCTTGTACCAGTCCATATGTGAACTACTCATACCACACAGAAGGGACAGGCACCAGTACAGAGCTGTCTGCTCTCTTCATTTCCTCTCTAAGAACTCGGTATGCCACTTTGGCCATGCATACCTGTTACCTATCCCATACGATACAGACTTTCCCAGGATTCCCAGTGCTCCTGTGCTGGCAGCAACAATGCCTCTGTTCAGAGCCCCTTATCCCTCTCAGCAGCATTAGGAACAAGAGTGGTTTCAGGTTCTACTCAAGCAAAGAAGGAAAGGAGCTGCTGCGACTTTCCCCTTGCTGCCTCTCACATCACACACAGCCTGAGGTCAGCTGCCTCATGCATGCATGTGTTGTGAGGCCAAGGCATCATTTAATATTAGATTCATTGATTATACCGCAGTTTGAATGAACTTGGTTTTTATTCCATGTTGTACATCCACCCCGTATTGTATCTGTCTGCCTGTCTGTCTTTTCATCCATCCGTCCATTCATCATTATCATCTCTCCCTTTTTCCCTCACACACCCACACTCACAAGCATGTTGCTCTTACATCCAGATCAGTTTTGATAACACTGGCTATTATTTATAGAGCCCATTTATGTCAGACACTGCGTTAAGTGCTTTGGATGAATTTTCTAATTTAATTTTTATAGTCACCTTCCCTAGCAGATTTTTAACATTATCCTTTACACGCGCGCACACACACACACACACACACACACACACACACACACACACACACACATTGAGAGAGACTATAGAGTAGAAATACTGATGGAGCAGTTAAATTATTGGCTTGTCCAAGGGAATACAAACCAACTGCAATTCGGATTGATTATTTAGGGAATTAAAATTTGTCTCTCCCACTCACATTAACAGTCAAACATTTAGACCTTTGCTAGACTATGAATTGGAGTCTAGAACCTTTTTATTATTTAACAAATGAAAATGGTGCTCATCTATGACTAACCAAGGGCACACACTAATAATTATTAAGTCGCTGCAGCTGACACTCATGGGTTACTGACTACTGGGTGTGCAGGACCAGCTTCTGTGTGTAGCATCCTAGAGATGAAAAGTGATGACTGTTCTCATTCCTATGAGTCATCTTCAAGAATGGGGTGATAACTGAAGGAGATGTGTAATAAGGGGACATTTAGTCAGTAGAATGCATAAAGTACTCTTATTTTGGAGACTAGAGTTCACATACCTAAGTGGTCTTCTGTATCTACCCATCTGTCATATATCTGTCTGACATCTATCTATCTATCATTTATCTATCCCTTTGTTCATCCTTCCAAACATCATGTTATAAATTATAACTACAATGTTCTGCCAGCCTAAAATAAACAGATGAAAAACTCTTTCTTTTACATCTTTCTGGAGCTAAAAAACAAAACAAAACAAAACAAAAAAAAAACCCTCTCTCTCTCTCTCTCTCTCTCTCTCTCTCTCTCTCTCTCTCTCTCTCTCCTCTCTCTCTCGTCTCGTCACCTACTCGTTCTCTCTCTCTCTCTCTCTGTGTGTGTGTGTGTGTGTGTGTGTAATTTTAACTCCATAAAAACATTTGTCTAAGTTAAATAATATACATACCCAAATACATACATACAAATACCTCTTTTCTCATTGAAAATGGTGTTTTAAGACACTAAATTTAACTGACTCAAGCTAAACAGATGGATCATGTTCCATTTGAACCTATTTTTTTTTATGTCAACACAATGTATTTTAAAAAGAATATAATCCCAGTGTTCTGTCTGTCTGGGGAGAATTAAACAGCATAAGGATCGGACGGGACTCCTCAGGAAGAAGAATTTGAATTCTGTTGCATGGTTATGCTTTGACAGCTCTAACATACAGCTGATTTAACGATGGTGAATGAGAAGAGCTGCCAGAGCTTTAACTTGAAATAAAGCAGCTTAACATTCAGTTATATGTTGGATCCTCCCTTCGAAGGTGCTGAGCTTCACTGTTACTCAACAGTATGGTTAGTTGGTTTGCTATAGCAATGATGAACACAACGCTGAACAGCAGATGTTGTTAGCTACTCTCCCCTGACCCTTTTATGCTGTGGAGAGGTAGCAGTCATTTCTAGTCTTGAAAAATTCAAATGAGATTTATGCACCCTAGCATGTGAATTTATTCCATCTACTTAACTTAAGGCGCTATAAGGGAGTGGGTTCTAATTCCTCCATTGTCATAGGCTTCTCCCTTAGCCTTAAAGTTTCCAGCATCTTCTAGAAAGCAGTAATCTTTTCACATGACCAGAGGCTTCTCACCAAAGTGAAATTCCTAGTTGATCTGTGCGCTGGCTAGTCTTATGTCAACTTGATACACAAACTAGAGTTATCTGAAAGGAGGGAACCTCAATAGAGAAAATGTCTTCATAAGATCAGGCTATAAACGAAATGCAGCAAGAGTGGAGGACAACAACCAATGACCACCTGCCACCATGCCATATGGCATGGGCAAGGAAAGGCACCCAGAGGCCCATCTGCCTCCATGCCATGTGGCACAGGCAGTATTGGCCAAGGAAGACAGCCTGAGACCTTCCAGCCATGTGGCCCGTCTGCTGCAGGAGCCACTACAATGTGCAAGTGAGTGGTGGACAGATGACAGAGAAAGAGAAGTGCAGCAGTTTGGGCATTATGAAGGGAAGTGGAAGTGGGTGACGCGAGGACGGAGAGGAGTAGTCTGTTGCGAGTAGCCTGTGCTGCCACCTAAGGCGATGATGAAGCCCTAGCCTGCGCTGCTGCTGAGAGCCATGTCTGGGGCCATGGTGATGCGGCATGGCTCACGCTACTACTGTAGGCCATGTAGGTGTCCCTGGTCTGCGCTGCAGTCTAGGACCACATAGATGTCCAAAGGTTGGCCAGAGCTGGTCCCACCCTTCACTGGCTGTGGCATTCTGGAAAGCTGGCCCCACCTCTCACCTGCTGCAGCACGTGGAAGAGCAAGCCTTGCACCTCACCTGGGCCACACAGTAAAGTTGGCCCCTGAGGACCAGTGTGGGAGAAAGTTCATACGACCACTTGTCTATTGTGAGGTGCAGTGACTACAGGGTTGAGGGGTTGACAACCATTCCCTCCCACTCCTCACCACTCACCACCTGCAGTAAACGGGAAAGCTAGCCCCCAGGGCCATGTGAGAGGGAGCGCTGGCTATGATGGTGAAGGCATGGTAGAATCAGGCCCAAGGGTGTGAGAGCAAGAGAGCTAACCCTGCCTCTTGCCTAGCACAGCATTGGATGAGCTAGTCTAGGCAGTGCTAGAGAGCTCCCCCTAGTGGTGAGGGTGTGTGAGATTGCTGATCTGACCAACTCAGTCACTGCCTAGGCCCAGACCCCAAGGCTTTGAGTTGGCCTACACCAAAATCTACCTCATCTATGAACTGCTGGAGTGTATGAAAAGGCCAGTCCTGCATGTGCAAAGCTTCAGAATCTCCGTGACTCATAGCAACAACAAGATAGCCTAGAGGAGTGCTGATGAAGATCCAGTATCAATGGTATAGCAAACTCCAGAGGCATCAAACCAGACCAGTGACTCACTGCAATGAACATTTGTGAGGAAAAAAGTATGTGGACAGAAGGTTATACTGCAAGGCATTCTGTAACACACTGCAGCTTCCTTGATGAGCTATTTTCTGTTTTGATTTGTTTTGTTTATTTTTTTAATATTTGGGTTATTGGGGGAAGGGTAAAGTTGGAAGGTCAGAGGGTGTATACAAAGACATGGGAAGATGAATGGGACTAGGGTGCATGATGTGAAATTCACAAGGAATCAATAAAAAGTTGCAAAAAAAGCTTAGTTGTAAAGCATTTTTAAAAATAGTGATCGATGGAAGAGGGCCCAGGCCATTGTGAGTGGTGCCACCCCTGGGCTGGTGGTTCTTGGTTCTATAAAACAAAACAAAACAAAACAAAACAAAACAAAACAAACTGAACAAGGCATGAGGAAACAAGCAGGTAAGTAGCATCCCTCTATAACCTCTGTATCAGCTCCTGCCTCCAAGATCCTGCCCTGTTTGAGTTCCTGTATTTACTTCTTTCTATGATGAACAGCAATATGGAAGTGTAAGCCAAATAAATCTTTTACCCTCCCCCCCCAACTTGTTTGTTGGCCATGGTGTTTCACTGCAGAAATATAAACCCCAAGACAATCTAGAGGATATTTTCTTTCATTACTGATAGCTTTTTTATTCTTTTAAAAAGTAACTTTTTAAATCAATAGGTAGAAGGTAAAACAAACAAACAGTAAGAGAGAAAATGAACCTCTACCACTGGGCACCAAATTGTGCAAATGGAATTCTAGACTTGAAAGAAAACAAACAAAGAATGACTTTCAAAGTTATGACTGCTGCTCTAATAATTAAGTAATTTGAAACCAAGCAGAACTATAGAGTCCCTTATGACTAATTGCCATGCTAAGCCCTTAAAGAAAAACAGAAATGTGCTAATATGAACACGTTAGTGTAAGAAGCCAAACAGAAGCGAGAAAATATGAAATGTCTCCTATTTTCAACACAGAGGACCCTTAAGAAGCTACCACTGTCCTAGGCCAGTCCCAAGCCTTGAAGCCTGTAAAAAGTTTATTTATCCAATGCACTGCACTAATGTATTATTCTATTAACCAGATGATGAAGGCAAAGACTAAGTGTGCATCAAGTGGGTGCCTTGCCACTATGGAATGAGTGAGAAAGTGTGTTTCTTATCCCAACTTGTCAAATCTCAGTGATACAAAAAATCCACTCATCTTTGCTTGACTGAGAACAACGGAGAAATGCATGTCTGTTCCTTTCCTAAAATGTGGAAAGATTATCTTCATTGTATCTGCATTATCATCTATAAATACCAAACACCGTAGCATACAGTGGGTGGTTTCAAAACCTCATGTAATTCTTAAATACGAATTTCTCTTGAACTAGTTAGTCACAATTAAATTCTCTACTTGTCTGAGATCAGTGTACTCGGTCTTGTGCAGCGCTCTCACAGTGTAAGAACAGCTTTGGGGGGTAGTTCCTTTTCTTGTTTTTTTCAGCAAGAGCAGCTATCCTGTCAACTGCAACGTTTGAGACGTTTTGGGGCTTTACCTTTGATGAATACATGGCATGCCACACTCTGTGAGCCTACAGATTCATCACTCTCCAAATTTATAGGGATATATGCAGTGTGATTTGATAAATTGCTTTGTTTTGCCTTTCATCACTCACAGGATATTGGAAGGAAGCTCCCTCTATATCTTAGGCATCATCTATCAAAAATAAGGCTTTGGGGAGAACAAATAAAATGCAGTAAAAACTTGTTGAGCTGATAACTATATAATGTGAATGTGTCATCTCTGAATATGAAGGGCCACTGTATGAGGCTCATATTTTATTTTTTGGCAACTTTACATATCTGTCTCCTAGTAGTTTAAACTGCATTTTAGCTCAAATGTTTGTAAAGCTTCACAAGTGTCTCGGGAAGACTACTATAAATTAAAATGATTATTAATCTTACTAAGTCTATTTCTTTTTACTGGCATTTATTTAGGAGTTTCTTACCTCCTTATGATGGATTGGCTTGACAACTTACTTGACAAAATATTGTGTAAAAGAAGAAGCTGGAAGATCTTGACACTCAGCTTTGCTTTGTTTTGTTTGCATAGGTAAAAAAAGCTCTCAACTAAAATAATATGTAAAATAAAAGCAGATGTTAAAAGGAGAAGTCTGCAGCATTATAGCTCTGTACATAGAAGTCTAAATTCAGGTGAGAATAATAATTATTGCTTTTATGTATTGAAATTCTATTTGCACTTCATCATGAGAATGAAAAGCTTCCTCTAATAGGTAAGATATTTCTTATCCAAGGCCACATGAACAGCTCCATGAAAATACATTTGAATATCAGAAAAATTCCTTTATAAGTTATAAGGTCTTTTTCCAGACACCCAAAGCATCATGTCAGCGACCCTACTAAACAGATACATGAACAAATAGAACACATGCTACTTACCTTGCCAATAGGCAAGTAGGCAGCGTCTCAAAGAATGATCATTTCCAGGACTAGTTATAAGAGCAAGAATTCTCATGCACTATTCACACTGTGCAGCTCTGAAAAGATTAGGGGTTTCATACCAAGATAGGAAGACACTGTTCAGTGACAGCAAGGACTATGGAACAATACTAGAATGTGGCTCAGTTTATGAAAGTTTCTACCTTCCCTATACACAGTGGAAAAAATGAAGATGTGTAAAACTTAAGAACTCTCAGTCCAGCTGTGTGGTGTGAGGGGCAGAGGAAGCTTTGCAAGTGAGAACCATTGTACGCTCAAGTCTATGTATCTGTGGTTGATCAGACTATAGCAAGACTCTCCCTCTGTTTTTTCTTCAATTACCATTTGAATGAAAGCACATCCTTATGAAAACCTGTGGATGAATTACCTCAAATTTCATATTAATGTCAGGGCACTTGAAGGAATCATTCCATTGCCTCGAGACTATCCTGTGTAAACTCATCTGAGGAGTTTCCAGTAGCTTCTTGGGGCCAAATAATAAAAATACAACCTAGTGAGTTTTACACATGCATGCGTATGAGCGTGTAGAAGCACACTTCCCTGTCTACTCTAGCTTTTAGTTTTGCCTTTCTCTGTTGGCAGAGATTAGTATTAAACATAAGATTTTGTGTGAGCAATGTCCTAAGGATTAAATAACATTTAAAGCTAGTCCAACCCCACTTCAAATGTTAACTTCCTTCATGTAATGACCACATGATTGGCCCAAGGCCATAGTCGGTTGGCTGAGTGAAGAGAGCTAGCAATGTGAATGTGGCCGGCAGCATGTTGCTTCCCTCCAGACACAAGAATCTTTCCGTGTGGACACACACCCTTTCCCTTGAAGGTCAAAACCGGCCAGCAGCTACAGCAGAACCATGGGAATTGATTTCCTATCCGGTTCTTCTTATATCACGTGCTTTTCCTATTTAATGCCATGAGTGTGTGTCTATGTGGATGAGTGTGTGCAATCGCATTAAGTCCTCTACGTTCCTTAAGGATAACTTTCATAGTTGATGTAAGTCCACAAAACAAGGGAAAGAGAGCGAATTCTCTGACACTTATGACAGTCAGTGAAATATACCACTGAGGTCGCTGAATACAAAATAGCTTAAATAAGTCACCTCCCCACCCAGTTAGTAGCTGAGGATGGCGGCTCAAAGTAGTCAGGGTGACCACTCAGTACGCAGGAAGTTGGGAGCAGCAGAGTCTAAACATTCCCCTAAGGAAAGTTAGTTGCTAGCCTCCCCAGCACAGAGAAAGTGAACTGGGAAGTTATGCAGTGTGAGAAGGCAAAGAGAAGGCACCTTGCCAGGTGGCTCCTGTCACCCAGTAAAGAGCTGCAATGAAATGACAGCACACAGTGCCATACTCCCCGGACACACACATGCCCAGGCCCTTTTCTCCTTCACTGCACTCAGAAGACTCTGAATTCCTGTTGTTTTTAAACTTGGTGTTATTCTGCGTAGTTTAGCTCTGAACCATATACTGCTGCGTTCTGGGGCTTAATTATCTCTTGTGAACGGTGTATCTGCCCCCAGACCATAAGCTTAAGAAACACAGCCTTATTACGTGAGGGATTTGTACGGACTATACAACGACTTTACTAGTAGGGAGCTGACAATATTACTGTTGTTATACTGAGCCCTCCCTTCTAAATCACAGAGGGAGATGTGTGATGTTAGTTACCAAGTCAGGTAGCCAAACACGAATCCAGATGCTTCTGTGAAAGTGTCTTGTAGACATGGTGAACTGCTACAATCAACTTTAAGTGATTACCATTGAGATTGTGGGTGAGCCGTGTCTAATAAACTGAAAACCTTATAACCAAATATATTTGATACACAGAGACCTAATTTGGTAAAGTGCAATCCAAGTGACCTGAAGGGACCCCAGAACCCAGGTAAAAAAGGTTAGGCATGGTGACACACATTTGGATTCTAGCAACCTAGAGGTAGAGACAGGCAGCCTGGCCATGACATCTGAAGAACCCCTGTATACACATGTACTTTTGCACATGAACAGCCATATGCACATGAACACAATACACACACACACACACACACACACACACACACACACACACACAAACTAAAACTAATTGATCAGTGTTTACTAAGATACAGCTATGCAGGAGGGAGAAGTTCTGATGTGCCACGGAGTGATGGGAGAAGATTATAATACGGAGTATGCTTTTAGAAAAAGCTATAAGAAAGGACATTTTGAAAGTTTTCACTCTAAAGAAGTGATGAATACTTGAGACAATAGGTGTCCCTTGATATAAATATGTGATACACATTCTATCAAAACATCGCACGGCACTCCATGAATATGCAAAATCATTTTAATTCATCAATTAAAAAGAAATTTGAAAGAGCAAAGCTGGGTTCTCCTGAAAAAGTAAAATTCTGCCTAAAATTCTGTCAACTCCTTTCAGGCTGCCAGCCCGTGGAGTTTGGACCTGACGCTCCCTGCAGACTCTTGAGCTAACTTCTTATGATAAGTCATAAGTACACGATATAAAATACATACACACTGAGAGCACACTTGTGTGTATGCGTTCCACTAGTTTTATTTCCTATGATACCCAGCCAAAAGAAGAGAAGATCAGGATGTTTGTGGCATCTGAAACTGATAATCTCCTAGGGGAAAATGAACACTTCTTAAACACATCACAAACCCAGAGAATCATGGCAACAGAAAACAAAGTGTGCCAAATCTGACTGCCTGTGGTGAGTAAGCTACATAGCCTTTGTGGTCAGGGAAGGCCTCTTCAAAGCAGTGACATTCACACAGAAACAGGAGTGACATTCTCATTACTGTTTTCTTTCTTCCATAGATCATTTATAAAGAAATTTACATACTATGAGCATAATAAATTATTTGGAATAAATAATGAGTATATTAATAGTGTGATCTTAAGGGAAACTGGCTATTCCAATTTCAGATAACTGAGAAATAAGCTAACTTTGGTGCCTTAATAAGAAGAGTCTTTCCTCCAGTCTGAAATTACACCAACCCAGAGCTGGAGGACCTTGTTTCTACCTTGATTAATGAACAGAGGACACTGATTAGGTCGTTTTAAGTATGCAATTGCTTTAACCTGCACTAATTGGAAAACAGAGCCGACAAAACACCATGGTGAACAATGTTCAAGGCAGAACAAGGGCCCCTTTGTGCCCTTAGCTTATCTTCTGCCTATCTACTTTGCTTTCAAAGCATAAACAAAACTTCCACCAGAAACTTACCAGACTGGAAAGTTAGTTATTCAAGGAGGAAAGACTTGATTTTGCATGTCCTATGCTTGTCTATAACTTCTACTATGTGACCAGTCAGCCCCACTGATTTTATTGCTGGTGTGTGTGTGTGTGTGTGTGTATGTGTGTGTGTGTATGTGTGTGTGTGTGTGTGTGTGTGTGCATGTGTGTGTGTGTGTGTATGTGTGTGTATGTGTGTGTGTGTGTGTATGTGTGTGTATGTGTGTGTGTATGTGTGTGTGTGTGTGTGTGTGTGTGTACTTGCATAAGAGAGGCTAGGATATGCTCTTATTATAAAAGAGCCACACCTTTTCAAATGGGTTGGCCAGGTGAGTATTCCAGAAAGCATAGAAAGCTCCAGATCACCCCTTCAAAACACCTGACCTGTAGTTTGTTTCTGGTGTGAGTATATAGTGCATATATAAGCAAATGCTCACTGTGGGCCAAAGCTCTAGAAACCAGCAAGAAGTGCGTTAACTCCCTTAAGGTTGTCTCTTGGCTTGCAAAGTTTTCAGAAAAAAAAAAAAATCTAATTTCCCCAGGCCTTCAACTGCTCGAAAATAAGAAAATTGTTAATTTTGCTGAGAAAACTATGCCTATGAGAGAGGTTTTGTGCCACATGTGAAGAAAAGGTTCTCATCCAATGCTAAGAAAGAAGAAATTAACAAATGATGCAAAGGGATAGAATTGCACCCACTGGAAGTCCACATGTTGGAAAGATAGGCTCAGAACCGCATCTTGTCACTTCTCTAGAGGAATCATGCCTGCTTTCTGTCACTTGAAAATTTCAGTGTTTATATTGTGGAAAGTATGTGTGACCCATTGCATTGTGGGAGCCCTGGGAGCCATGGGAATGCCATACCTTCAAAGGTTTTTGTGTTCAAGATACAAACTCTGAAGTCAATAACAACCACTGCTGGGAGAGGCCTTCATTTGCAGCCTGACCCTTGAAGACCTTCCTCTTCCTGATTTAGCTGTGACACCGCAAGTAGGAACAGAGTTCTTTGGTCTAATGAGAGTTGTCTGCAGACTTTCCAGGCAGACTCTTGAAGGCAGTAGAGATTGTAGGGTAGTGGGGATTGTGCAGAGAGGCAATGCTGAAGACTAAATTAACACCTTTGCTTGGAGAAACAGAATGCATTGCCCAACAGGCTTGAACGGACTTTCTATTCCTCAAGTAGAAAGTACCAATCTGATCAATAAATGCTTAAGAGAGAGCTATTGTTCAGGGCTTTGCTAGGGTTCTACTGTAAGAATCCACAGGAATCATGGTTTTCTTCACATTGTATTTTCCAGCCTGCTACGGTCTCGGCTAACCACGCTGTCTCAGGCTATACACACTACTCAGACCCTACATACTACTGTAACATTACCAATAGCAAGCAGCGCCTTTATCAACAGATAACAATACGCTAAGCACTGTGCTAGGGATTCAGAGCTTGGAGGACAGACTTCAGACAACACATCAGTGGAACAGTGGAACAGTCCCTTCATGAAGCCCGCTCTTAGATGACTCCTCGTGTGCCCACACATATAGCCCCTTTGAAGGTTGAAGTTCCCTGCCTAGTCTCCCCCATTTTTCCAGTTTCCTGGAATTTTCCACCTTTTGAACATGTTGGAATCTCAGACAAGGTTCTCTCTCTCTCTCTCTCTCTCTCTCTCTCTCTCTCTCTCTCTCTCTCTCTCTCTCTCTCTCTCTCTCTCTGTTTAGAGACGAACTTGCTATTACAACATGTACTTTCTTTACCCAGTGTTAAACATTGACCTAATTTCCACTGTAGCCTTCAACTGCTCAGAAAGTAGTATGTGTTGGACTTGAATCCAGATGGCTCCCCATCACTTCCACTTCCCCATTATGGGGAGCATCATAGCCACTGCCTGGGATCAGGCCTTACCAAGAAGTAGAAATTTCAGCAGTGCTTTGTACTATAAGTCAGATGTGGGAGCCAAGGCAGAAAGCATAATTCAAGCATACCATCATTCTAAAGCAGAGTTATGACCTGTGAGTAATTCATGATTCTATTAATTGTTTATTCTTTCCTGTTCTGAGTGAGATATTAGGCACCATTGAGTCCTTAGCCATAATAAACAGTTAGACGGGTGACACTAGAAACAGTTCCTTGATTAAAAGTCTATATCCTGCAAAACTGCAAATTAGATCATCAGAGTAGATAGGGAGAGATTCTGACCACAGAGAATAAACAGCCACGGGTCTGAGCTACGTAAGTGATGTCTATAAAAAAATATGCTTTAAACTGATGCAGGTAGCTATATTCCTTGAAAGCCTGAAGAGAGTGGAAAGTCCCTGGTTCTGAGAACTGCCAAGCAGCACACTGACTGCTCTTTCACTCCTTCCCTCACCTTGCCCCACTGGAACAGAGTAGGTTTAGTGCCTTGTTGACAGAGCCGAGAAGTGAATGATCGACACTAATGGGATTTTTAATCTTCAACCTAATTAACTTTGTTAAAATTAAGGCTTACTAGAAAGAATCAGCACAAAGAAATTAATTAAAGCAATGAAAGTTTTACTGGATTTAACAGCTGAGTACCAGCTATATCTATAATGCTCACAGAGACAAATATTTTTTTTATTCATTTCCATTTTGCTTTTGTTGTTTTGGTTGTTTCTATTTTCAAGAACAGCCTATATTCCCGAGGCTGAGAGTATGCACACCAGCAAAGCCTGCTGCCAGCCATGCTGCAGTACATAGGGAAGTTTCTCATTTCTGTATCTCTTATATTTCCACAGCCTGGTGCCTGGAAGGTGTCTAGCGTACATGTTTAGTCTGTATTAGTTGAAAGAGTGAGTGCATGAAACAGCAAACAGGAGTCCTTTTCCATAACTGATGATAATAAACAATGAGGGTGTTACAGCTGGCTTTCCTCTCACCTTGTACTTATTTCATGAAAAGGAAGGGGAAAAGGAAGTAAAGGTGAGAAGGAGGGAGGGGGAAATGAGAGAGGGAGGAGAAGATATGGGGGGAGGAGAGGATGGAAGGAAAGGACAGACAAAGAGAACGGGAAATGTTCTTCCTTGCAGAAATGAAGCAAGAGGATGTTTGCAACATCTTGTAGCCCATAAAAAGCATCTTCCGGAGGGGCCTGGCTTTGAGAAACCCACTGCTAATTGAAATTCATGTCGACCTGAAACCAGCAGTTCTATTAATTCAAAAATAAGGCAATAGCTTTGTTTTTGGATCATGCAAAAATGTCAAATTTTGTGTGAGTCAGCTTTGTATAGCTGTAACTCTCACAAAATGTTCTACAGCATAGCAATATTTATAAATTTTATCAAAAGTCTTGACTGGTATGATGTTATTGCACATGATAGCTTTTGAAATATTTGTTAATGATCAGAAGTCACCTTCATGGATACTCAGTTACTATAGGAGATATTACAAAACAGTGATCCTGTCATTCCTAATTTGGTGATTGGGGTCATATACAACAACTTCACCCCCAATTCCAGGAAAAAAATCTTCTCTAAGGAAAAAAGACTACAACAGTTACCATACTGTATGGGTCACAGAAGTGAGGGCACCATGGTCCGGCTGCAGAGGCATGAAGGCATCTTGTTGGGATGACGATGTAGTGGTGAGTAGAAAAAGTTTAGTGATGAACCAGGTGGAAAGAGGAACGCCATTTCAAGACAAGTCAGAACACATTATGGTTTCAGGAGCTGCTTAGGATAAGAAGAGGAGAGAGCGGATGCTCTTGTATCTCAAAACAAGCCAAATGCTGGTCACAGTGGCACTGCAGAGGCAGGCAGCTCTATGAGTTTGAGGCCAGACCAG
This sequence comes from Acomys russatus, assembly GCF_903995435.1. Lineage (NCBI taxonomy): Eukaryota > Metazoa > Chordata > Mammalia > Rodentia > Muridae > Acomys > Acomys russatus. The sequence goes on from NC_067167.1 coordinate 38,766,075, forward strand.
TCAGGGCTAGAAAGGGAGAGCCCCCATCTCAAAAAAAAAAAAAAAAAAGTCCCTGCTGCAAATGTGAAAAATATACAAACTTGAGGAAAGACCAGAAAAGCATATTCTAAGCTACTAGATGCAGGCTCTGCAGAGAGGATGTGGGAAGGCTGGCTTAGCAGCACCCCAGCACCCACCTTTCCACTAAGCCTCCTCTCATACCTGCTCCATGCACACTGCAAATCCAGTGGTCTGGCTGATCTGGCAGCTGAGCTCCATGCCCACAGGCGGGATGCTATGGCTGCTGTGAGGGTGAGTGTCCACAGAGTCCTACAGCTTGAATAGGGTAAGGAACACACTGTTGCCTCTTACTTTGAAATGTCGCCTCTGTTTTCTGCCCTCCGGCAGCACGATACTCAGCTTTCCTAATTCCTTTTCAGATTTGCCTAACCAGTGGTCATGAACCCAGGAGTCCAGGTGATTCCTAAGTCACAGTTATTTCTAGTTGGGCCCTTTTTTTTTTTTTTAAACTGCAGACTAAACCTCGGGATATAAAATTTGACACTTGAGATTTGTGGTCTGGTTTAAGGTGAGAATCACTTATAGAATTTTAATTGCTTGACATGAAACAATCATGGGCATTTAAAAAAAAAAAAAAACCTCACACAATCCTTGTACATGGGTTGAGGATCATTTTTCACACCTTGTCTTGTCCAGAACAGAATCTGTTCAGGAATTAAAGCTGTATCATACACAACCCTTTCTCATGGAATGGAAGACTGCTTAAGTTGACTTGCACACTGCTGGTTTACAATATCCTTTTTTTTTTTTTTTCCTGGCTCCTGTCTGATGGGATTTCCAATATTCTCAGCTGGCTTTGGCAACCTTCATCCACAGAACTATTAGAAAAAAACTGGCAAAAATATTTCTTCAGTCATCACTTTGGTACTGTATACTCTCTGATTTAAACTAATAGAAATAGATTGCCTCTTGATGAGTCTAGGACAGCATACAAGCCAGATAGGCACGGAAACAAAGCAAAAGGCAGCATACATTGATTGATAGCATAACGCTGTCTGAGTGCCAATAAGTGCAAAGAGGGGCAGGGAAGTGGATGCACGTGCTACGCTTTGAGGAGTAGGATGTAAATAAGTCAAGGCATTGCACCAGTCAGGAAGGCACACATACAACGGCTGTGCATGGTTCAGACAAGATGAGCAGTCCATGAACAGGATGTGCACAGGGTCTGAGTGAGATCTTCCTGAAAGAAATCCCATCTCTATGCATAGGCAGGGTCACACCCACATGTAGAAGCAGAGCTTTCACTACAGTGGTAGATCAAGGGGAAAATGCTTGTGTGGTCCGTCTGCCATGGGTGTAGGCAAGAATGCGGGCAATATCTATAGAGAGCTTCGAAACAGTGCTAGAACTACTAAAAGTCTGTCGGATATTTGTTATTACTATGCATCAATGATTCCGAACTGTGTCACAGAAAAAAAATAACTCTATGCTAAAAAATCTTACATTGACCTAAGATCTAAACAATTGCTGAGAATATGCAAAATAAGACAAAAATTCTTACATTTTCATTCATGAACACAGCATTCTGTGTGCAATTTAATTTTGTATATCACTAGTTATACAGCCAACTCTTCTGTTATAGCTGGGCTCAGCTTCAGAAATTCATTTTAAGGGTGAGGATTTAGCTGTTTGAAAATGGGCTAGTGGTGTGTACCTGTGTGTGTGTGTGTGTGTGTGTGTGTGTGTGTGTGCACGCGCGTGCACGTGTGTGTGTGTGTACCTCTGTGTGTTACCTCCGTGTGTGTGTACCTCCGTGTGTGTGTGTGTGTGTGTGTGTGTGTGAGAGAGAGAGAGAGAGAGAGAGAGAGAGAGAGAGAGAGAGAGAGAGAGAGAGAGAGAGAGAGAAGTAGAAAGGGAACCATGAGGGGAGGCAGTGGAAGAGAGGAGATCTTGAGGAGCAGGGGTACAGTAAAGGAATACGGGGAAAGGGGGCCAGAGAGAGATAAGTAGGGGGCAGTGGGGGAAGAGGGAAGCAGCACAAGGGAATGAATGGGGACATGTGACAGTGACACCTATGTATACAGTGCCATAATGAACTAACTTCGTTGCTATGTATCCAAATTTAAAATGTTAAGACATTAAATGAGTATACTCATTTTGATTAAAATTCTCAGCAATTTCCCCTGGACCTTGAGTAGATAGTGGGTTCTAGATAACTCTGTCATACCAGAGCTACAATGTGAGGAAACAGACCATGTGTTTCCATACCACCATCCCATTAAACCTAGGAATTTTGCTTACATTTAAACTTACATTAAAATGATGAAGCAACGAAAACTGCAGTATGAATTCATTTGGCAAACCCAGATTTGTGTTCTTGAATGACAAATTTAGCTAATCATATATGTTATTTATAGTATTGAATTTTCTACCTAAAAACTAAAATACTGAAAATAATTACTTCTAATTGTTACATCAGCACCTGGCCATTACCATATAGAGAGAGGACTACAAAGCTTTCCAAGTGTTAACTTCATGAGTAATGAATGACACTGAGACACAGGCAGGGGAGAGCAGAGAGAGCCAGGCAGTGCCTCTGAGGATGCACTTGTTCTTCCCAGGCACCCTCTTATGGTTACACACAGTGCACTTTCTCTGAAGAGATTTCCAGAAAGTCCTCTGTGCACATGCCAAGGCCAACCCTAGAGATCTGGGCTGCGGGTAGTTTTCTACATGGACCTCTGGTTGGAGTTCTTGGGCTCAGGAGAACTAAACTTGGAGCCCTTGGAGAGCACAGGCCTTCACACCACACTATTATATCCTCCCTCCTGCCAAAGTGCACCAAACAGCAGAGACGGAACCAGTAAAACAGTCAGAGACTTCAGAGGAAACTTCAGCTCTCTATTCATGCCAGCAGGTAACTTTCTTCTAAGTTGTCTATCAGCCTCTCTCTTGTTTTCAGCTCCTGTGGGCTCCTTTGTTAACCACTGATCGATAAATACACGGAGGAGCTCCTGCCTGGAGGCACAGTTTTAAGGACTGGGGTTATAGTCAGGGACTTGGACAAAGAGCTTCAGTCTCTTGAGTGAGCACTTTCTAGTATCTCAGGAAGTGGCAACTCAGGTGTGAGGTACCCACACACACCTGCCAGTACTAGCCAACCACTCCAGAAATATAAACCCAGTGGGGTTCTCCTTTGAATGGCTCTGCATGAGCTGGGTCTTATAGATAGTGTCAGACCACCTAATAGAAAACCTCTGACTGAATTGAAATTTCATCCTACTGAAAATATGGGACAAACACATTGTGTCTGGACTATGTCTTGTGCATTCTCTTAATTTACAACCTGCACATAGTTAACCCTCAATAAATATTTATTATATTAATTAATCATAGAACACCCATAATGGCTCATTTGTGATATGTTAATAGTACATAAAGCTCTCAGTAATATGTACTCTGTTTCAGCCTGATTCTCTTGCAGTCTTAATTCAGTTCATGGTCATCTGTTGCCATTTCTTCTGACTACTGTGCTGCATTAAAGCTTTCTTCCCCCAAGCTTCCAATTTAAATGTGCTAGCTAAGTTCCTATTAATTCCATTCCAAGTATTTGCACAGAACTGATCCACCATAGCCGCCTGCTAATGATGCATCTGTCATTTTATTGACACCCCTAAACAGCTTTATTCTCTTTTCTAATTAAGAGACAAAACTGGTATTGTCAGTTGATGAACCGACATGTGGGGGCTTTTGTTCCAATGTAGAAGCAACACTTTATGATGCTAAAACAAAAAACAAAAAACAAAAAACAACAACAACAAAAAATCCTCAGGAATGCTAACAGAAAAGCTCACTAGAAAAAAAAAAAACAGATTTACATGTATTTTGAATAAAGCTAGTTATTAACCTAAGAGGCAGATGTATTGTGAGTTACAGGGAAAAAAAGGCATAGTGACAATATGTACTTTGAACAAAAAGTAGAGCTTCCTACCCTAAGTGCCCATAAAACTCAGAACAAAGTAGTCTCAGATACTTACTAGACAATCGAAGCTCCTAAGGGAGGGAGGGAAAGCCTAAATTGTAAAGCTGACTGACATGCAGGGCTAGAACATAAGTGGTCATTACAGTTCTAGTAATATTTGAATAACAGATAAATATGAAGTGGGTTTTTTTCCTCTCAAACCACAGAGAGGAGGTAAATAGAATATATTAAGGAGAGGGGCAGGCAATGATGTCCTGATAATTATATTAGCCATCTCCCAGGCAAATGACAATTACATCAAAGTAGTGCACTTGCAGTCACCAGAATGTTCTCAAACAACTGAGGAAGACAGGCCATAAAAGCCGTATCACCATCACATTAAAAATCCAATCTAAAATCATTGCATGTCAGAATATTAAGGATTTGTCAAAATATCCCCTAAAGGTTATGTGAGGAAAAAAAAGAGGTACAAAGGAAGCATGCACTGGTCCTTCATTCTTTATGTAAAAATATAGCTCACAGATTTCCATGATAATATAAAGCATATACAAAATCCGGTCTGCCAATTGAGATCACTGTTATGAAACAGCACATTGTCTGGAACTTGAAGATACTAATTGTTATTATTATTATTATTATTATTATTATTATTATTATTATTATTATTATTATTATTATTATTATCATTATCATTATTATTATTATATGACAGTGGCAGAATCTCACTGTTTTTCATGATTATTTCTCAAGGTTAATAGGAGGAGTTCTTGGATGAGCCATAATTTCATTTATAATTTATATATGTGTGTACGTGAGAGTATTCTGGGTAGGGGAGGCCCTTAGAGGCCAGCTGGAGGAGAACAAATTCAGGTCTGCAAGAATAGACAATGTTCTTAACTGCTGAACCAGGCCTCCAGCCCCCTTGTAATAATTGCTATTTTAATAATTTTGTTTCTGTCGTTGTTTGGAGAGATATTTTGCTCTCATTTTGTATTTCAAGCCCTCCCTGTGGATCTGACTTCTACTTCTTTCTAGAAAGAGGCTTCATTCCTGAGTCCTAGTCTGCATGCCTTGCTCTCACTACCCATTTTGCAGTACCCTCATGTGTACTTTGTACTTCCTCGTTATCGGGGACTATGATTGAATCGTACCACAGCTGTAGCCTGAAGCTACATTTCTATTTGTTGAGAAGCAAAGTTGGATAACCTCTACATTATCTTCTGCATGCCTGCTGTCTGTATATTTTAAGTTGGACTCCACACATGCCCTCAGCCAATGAGAAAGTTGGACACTGACCTTCCATTTAGAGGGGCATGCAGAGTTATCATGATCACTAGGCTGACTAGTTTAACTTAGTAGTGCAACGTTTTCCTTCTCACCATAGGGAGTGTCAACCATGGCCTTGTGCATGTTAAACAGGCACTAGGCCATTGACTTGCATCTCTTGCTCTTAATCCCCAGAATGTCATGAAAATAAAAGAAAGCACCTGTATAGATCCAAACCTTCCTTCTAGTACAACAAAACGGACTTGTTAGTTACCAGTAGGATGCTGACTCATCTCAGGGATATTATAATAAGTACTCTTTCTCATCCTCTGGAGAGATATTTGTTTTGGTGCTTTTCCTGTGAATTTTTTTTTCTAAAATTCACCCCTGATAGAGAGGACAAAGACACACCAAAAGAACAAGTCATTCCAAGTCTGCATTAGCAGACAGATGAGTTGGTGATTATGGTTACTTATGGAAGCATGGCAACTGTGCCACTTCCAAGGTCTGCCCATCCTGGAGTAAACACTGCATCCCTGTGATGACTGCATGTGTACTTATCAGGGAAGAGTGTGCCTTCTCCCACAGTTACTGCTTACACAAACTCTGTCTTGACTCTTAGAAGGTTCTTGTGAGTTTCTTGGACCTCATGAGTTACATGGGCTTCTTTAAAAAACTGTGCCCACCTCCACTGAGGTAGCTGGGCTTAGGTTTCTGAGATATGGTGTACATAGACTTGACCTCCTGACCCTCCCGCACAGCAGCCTGCCTCTGACGAAGATGAGAAATCTGTACTACAACATGAGCATATTCTCAAAATTACCATGCTTTCCAAACTTTCCAACATATTTTACTTAGTGACTTTTACTTGTTAACTTTCACTTAGTGAGGAACACAGCTCTTTTCCTTAACCTCTGTTCCCTGTTTAGACTGTCTGGCCGGGAAGGCCAACCCTCCTCTCCACACCCTTCTGTGACCTGCTTCTCTGATTGTTCTAGGAGGAGGTGACGCAGGAATCCTGGCCCCAGGACTTCACAATGTGGCCTGCCTCCTTTCTCTCCCCACACATTCAGCTCCACTCCAGTGCTGCTCACACCTGTACTGTCCGCCTAAATGCCAGTTTTCCACATCAAATGATGCGTGCTCACATCTTTCTGTCTGTTCCTAAGTCCTGTTGGTCAAGCTCTTTTTATGGATCTGTGCGCCTGCAGGTCCTTGGATCGGAACGCTGTTCTTTTAGACACTCTGCTTCATTTTATTCTTGTCTCTGAGACTCAAAAAAAAAAAAAAAAAAAAAGCTTCCACTAACTTCCTGTACAAACACTCGTGCCATCCACACTCCCTCTTCTTTTCCTTTAGCTCAGAACTGGTTCTCTCTGTGAAATGGGTATAGTGTGTCTTGTCCACTAGAAGGTGAACCCCATGCCAGCTTTCCTCACCGTTGTTCCCCAGAGTGTAGAGTGGCGGGTGGCATGGGTAGACATTGAGCAGCTCCTTATCAAACGGAGGGATGACTGGCTGTGTGCTCCTTATTGCTAGTGCCATGTCTGTGTGGGGCCACGTAGTATAAGATAGGCAGTTAGATCAGGAACTTAAAGGGAATCTCACATAGGACCAACCTGCACCCGTAACTGTGCAACCATGAGCAAGGCCATTTATCTCTTGCTTCCTCAGTTTCTCCATCTGTAAACCAGGGATGCTAACAACACCCACACAGCTTAAATTAATAGACTCTCTGCGCCCCAGGAATGCTGATAAGCTACGTTTGCTCATGTATTCAATATATAACGAATAGGCTTATTTCAAAATATATAGGTCACAATCAGTTAGTTTTTCAGGGGTCAGAGGTGATCTCGCTCAAAAGTTACTGGAAACATCCCTTGACAGGTGATAGCCAGTAGGTGATGGGTGAGCATAGCATGCAGTGAGGTGACTTCAAAAGATGGCCTTATTTTTATTATTTTACCTGTGCTGCCTTTTTGTGGCACGGTTTCATTACATAACCAAAGCTGACGTCAGACTCCCAAGCTTCCTGCCTCAGCCTCCTGAGTGTCGGGATAACAGTTGTGCAACACCACGCCCAGCTACAGACTGCTTAATTTTTGTCTCCTGAATAATTCAGAGATGCATAAACACAAACACTACTCTTAGACACTATTTTCCCAGAAAATACAATGTACAATTGTATTGTACAAATATGTACAAATATGTACAAATGACAAGCAAGTACATGAAAAGGTGTTTATTATCTTTAGTCAGAAGACAAGGCAGAGCAAGACTGCAGCAAGATGCTAAGACTATTAGTTGACAGTGACAAGTGTTGGCAAGAACATAGGGACCATTAGAAGCATTAGCCCATTACATTGCTGGTGTAAATGTAAAATAGTGCAGCCACTGCAAGAAAAAAATTTTGGTAGAAAATCAAAAATCTAAGCACATAATTACCAAGTGACTCAGCAATTCTACTTGTAGTTATTCAACCAAATGAAGAGAAAATAAGTTTTCATAGAAAAAGTTATACGTAAAATTCATATCAGCATTATTCAAAGTGGCTAAAAGTAGAACAACCCAATGAGTGGATAAATACATGGTGAAATACTAGTTAGCCATGAAAAAGATTAGAAAAACTTCTACGAACTATACAAGCGTAGACTTTGAAAACTGTTATGCTAAATGATGATATTCAGGCTCAAGGGGACATGTAAGGTGTGACTCCATTTCCATATCATGTCCATAACAGGCAAATCCACAGATGCACAAAGGAGATTAGTGGCTCTCCAAGAGGAGATGAGATGTGATTGTTAATTTTTTTGTATTGATAAAAATGTACCATAATTAGATGTGGTGACTATTACACAGGCTTGTAACACAGTGTATATCATACAATTGAAATACTGAAGTTTACACTTGGTGGTTTTTTTTTTCTTTAGCTCATTTTAAAAATTTTTGAATCTTGCAAACAAAACAAAAGATATGGTAGCATTTCAAAGCACATGGTGCATAGCAGACGCTCAAAACCTAAGTTTTCCTTCGAACGAACCACGTGAACAAGTGAAAGCTTCTGAGCGTTTGTCACGTCAATGCCGCTTTATATAGCTAGTAAAGAGCTCCATCTGGTTTCAACACTGTGAAAGAAGAAAGACGCGGTGGAAGCCTAGTCCAGTCTCTCTCGTATTCTGCCCACCACCCAGGCTTGTTCGCAAGACTCTCTTTGGTCTGAGGTAGTGGTTAACTAAAGATAGCTGCTTTCCATTGAAGACAGAGTGCGAGTCCATCTTCCATTAGCACCCCACAAGTCCTGTTCCCCGCTAGTCCATGTCATGGGCCCAGAGTCCTCTCACTCTGTTTCCCAGCCTGAACAAACACACTGGACACAGACCATGTTCACCTATTATCGTCTCTGCCGTAAGCCCCGGTACCCAGTATAAAACCCACTCGCTAACTCAGCATACACCTGTTAATGTCATCATAAAATAACTACACATAAAATGAGCATGGATCATTGTCCCTGACAGTGGCTTCTATTCTTTTGTCGTCTCTTTAAGAAAAGTTTTAGAGCTAGTGGCTGCAGTTACTACATAAAATGTCTGACCTATCTTCAAAAGGCCCTCACTTCTCTCTTCACTCCTTTTCTTCTTCCTTTTGTATTTTCTTATTTAGCAATAAATTCTTTTTTAATTTATTATTAATTTATTCATATTACATCTCAATGGTTATCCCATCCCTTGTATCCTCCCATTCTTCCCTCCCTCCCATTTTCCCATTACTCCCCTCCCCTATGACTGTTCCTGAGGGGGACCTCCTCCCCCTGTATCTGCTCATAGGGTATCAAGTCTCTTCTTGGTAACCTAGCAATAAATTCTTATGCAATGGAAACTAGGTGCCAGGCCTGATTCTTGAAGATAACCTGTTAAAAGAAACACCTGGGACAGGCCCATTTCAATGCACCCCCTTGTGGCTCGCGAGAGCCCATTTCAGCTACCAGCCAGGTCCTGGCATTCTGGTCTCAGCACCAGTGATAAAATACTGTTGACTTGAAAAAATAAAATAAAATCCAAGGCACTTTCCATTAAGTTCAAGATATGTGCATTATCTCTTAATGTTAGTTTTATAAAATAATAGCTGTAATCTTTTACCTTTCAAAAGCATTGCTGTGAAATAAAAAGCATCCATGTTGGAAAAGAAGCTTTATTGTTCTCTTCTGTGCATTACTCTTTGCTTGCAAGTACGTCAGTGCACTGAGTGCCTACAGAGAACAAAAGAGGGTGCCACACCCCTGAAACCACAGACACAGACAGGTGAGAGCAGCGATGTAGGCGCTGGGAACTGAACCCAGGTAGTCTGGAAGAGCAGCCCGAGTCACCTCTCCAGACCCTAAAGCATCTCCCTTGAGCTAAATTATTTAAGTTTGTCTGTATACAGAAAAAAACTTATAAGTGCTAATCAAGTGCTTATTGAAAGTACCTCTGCATGTCTGCTCAAACTGTTGCACTAACCTAGGAGACTACAAATAGTAAACACCGAACCCCTACTCTGATCCAGCCAATGGACAGGACATTCTCCACAGTTATGTGGAGAGCACGGGCTGACTCTGACATGAACTCTGGTTCTCCATGTTTGATGACCTCGCCTTGGTGGGGAGGCCTGGTGGCACTCAAAGAAAGAATAAGCAGGCTACCAAGATGAGACTTGATATGGAGGTCTCCCTCGGTCATGGACCTAGGGGAGGGGACTGGGGTGAGGGTGGGAGGGAGGGAAGAATGGGAGGATACAAGAGATGGGATAATAAATGAGTTGTAATCTGAATAAATTAATAAAAAACTGAGGGGGGGGGAAGAAAGTACCCCTGCATCACAAATAGCACAGTGTTTTTCTTCCGTGTTGCTTTTGAATTGGATCAGTTCATATTGAGACAGTTACTGTTTCTGTGGACTATTTATGATCTGTACCTATTCAAGAGTCCAACTGAGCAATTACTGTATAGGACTCTTAAGTTTCAAATGGCAACTCTGCTCTCTGGAAAAGGCTTCTAGTAGAATATAGCTATGTTCTTTCTCTCAAAATCCATGCTTACATAAAAGGGGAATCACATCTTGATTTTTTTTTTTTCAAACCCTGAGAGAAGTACTGAGATCTCGACATTCTGCAGAGCCAGCCAGCAGTTGGCATGGTGGTTCTTGTCCGTTGTCCCAGCACAGAGAGGTGGGGGCAAGAACAATGTGCATTTCCGGCTACCCCAGAGCACAGGAGAGAAACCGACTCTAAAGCCCAGAGCTGGGCTTGTGGCTAAGTAATACAGTGTGTTTGCAACATATAAAACCCTGGGTTTGAAGCCCAGCAGTGTGGAAACAGATGAAAAACAAGTGTTTGATACCACTTCTTTCCTTAATTTATGCTAAAACATTCCATTAAAAACAATAGCAAACTCTGGTTGTTGCATATTTTAGAAGAAGATGGGGAACACTTGAAGTTCTAGTGTACTTTGAAGCCAAGGACCTACATGATTCTTCTAATTTTTAATTATGTTTTTTCCTGTAATGTTTACAAAATACTGCTGAAAACAAGTAAGTTGTATTAGTCTTTCTGAATTTTGAAAGACGTAAGAGGATTGCAAGTTTCAGGCCAGCCTGTGCTATACACTGTGACCGTTTCTGGACAGAGAATAGTGGAGGGCCACAGCCCACAGGCCGTATGGGGAGAAGAGCAAGGTGTGGAAACTTGGCAAATACAGTGTAATTGTGTTTGAAGCTCTCAAATAAATTGAAACAATAAAATAGCAACTTCAAATGAAACCAAAAGAGGGGGGCATCAGAATACATCCATTGAAACTACTTTCTACTCAAAGACATTTACAATGAATTTTAAAGAGTGAACACTGTGTCCCTGCAGGTTCCTTCTTGGGAAGCTTCAGCTGTGTCCATGGTTGTGGTTGTGGGTGTGGAGACAGACACTCCCAGGCATTCCTTTCCTGCCTGCACATATTTTGTCTAGGTTAAAGAAATCAGCACTAATGTTAGGCCTTTTAGTGAGAAATGGGATCAAATCCCCCTGCATAGAGTAACATACACATGTCAGGAGACTCACTACCTCTCCTCCCACAAACACACCTGTGCTGGAACCATTCTGGATGCAACAATGCCCAAGATGGAAGAGTCCTCAAGTAGGTGCAGAGGCAGCAAAACAATGGCCAGTGTTGCATATTATTTTAACACAGAGACAACATCCAGCGCTGCTGGAGTATTTTTTCTTTCAAGACAGAGTCTAGCCTTGGCTGTCTTGGACTCACTTTGTAGACCAGGCTGCCTCTACCTCCCTGAGTGTTGGGATTACAGGTGTGCACCACTGCTCCCAGCTGCTGCTAGAGTGTTAACTAGCCTAAACTGATAGAAACGTTTGTTAAATCTGTATCCTTGATTTAAATATCTAAAATTTATCATTTTCTTACATGAATTCAACAATAAAGTAAGTAATATAGTTTTAGGACATTAAAGTGGCTAGTGACATAACTCTTCAAATGGTCTGAAAAAGAGGAGGAGGCGGAGGAGGAATACTCTGCCCACTGTGGGTAAGAAGCATCCGTGCCCACAGAGCCAACCTCCATAGGGTGTCCATGAAGTGGTGGTACCTGGGGTGCAGTGTGGGTGTCCTTGTCAGCTCTGAATGCAGTGGGCTTATTCAGGCTTGCTATCACCTTCCATTTCACTTGTTCCACGGGAGCTAAAACGCCTGCTGTACCAGCAGTCATGGGACTGTCAGTGTTGAGGCTCTCTTGTTTAACCTCACACATTGGCAGAGTTGGGACGGGACAGACAAAGCTATTTTTCTATGTTTCTTTCCTGATCAAGACACAGAGAACACCCAGAGGTTTGCGCTGACATACAGCAAAAGAATTATTTTTTTTGAAAGTGTAGAGTACAGATATCCAATCTTTATCTCAAAAGAGTACAGTAAATTAGTCTTAACTGAGGCCCCTTGTCGGCCAAATTTGAGGATACAATTCACAGAGATGAATACACAGTGCTTTGCCAGTTTAGGCCTGCCCCAATGAACCCAAGACTGTGTAGTTTTCCTGGCCTCTGAGTCACTCTCATGAAGTATCCTCTGGAAGACCAATGTCATCTGGAGATTCATTAGTAAGGAATTCTCTGATAAAATATATACAAGCAATAATCTTTTGAATAATTCACCCTCAACTGTAAATAACTAAGTGGGCATTCTCATTTGTCCATGTCTCCTGTGAGATTATACATTCCATTCTCTTATGGGTGGCCAATGTCTACTTACTGATTCTGTGGAAAGTTGACTCAGACCCCAGTGCATGGAAATGAAGCCTGGACCACACTCCATCCTCATAGACATTTACCTCATCAGCACTAGCTCAGCCATCACAAAGACCAGCAGGAAATGACCAGAGACATGTCCAAGCATGTCTTAGTGGAGAAGCCAGGTCACAGTGACCAGAGAGGCCCACAGCTCCAATTGTATAGAGGTAAAGATGAATTCAGCTGGTTATTCTTCCTCTGTTCCTGACTTTCTCACACTAGCTACAAGTCCAAACACAACAGAAGAGAAAGATGTCCCGTGATACCATTTCTACGTCTTTAATTATCATCTACATTTTCATGAAATCAAAGACATACATTTTGGGGTTTTGCTGCCTTTGTTGTTTGCTTGCCTGCCTTGCCTATGTATAGCCAGCACCAAGTACAGTGAAACACGGCAAGAACTCAGTGCAGGCTTGAAGGTACATATGGAGTCCCATGCTGCTCCGAAAGGTCTCAAGTCACACATTCCTCTTTAGGGGTTAACATAGAGCTTCCCGATTTGCCAGGGAGAGAGGCATGCTTCTATTCCGATTTCTAGAATGCCATTTTTTAAGCCAAGCTGTGCAAGCCTGTCTCCTCTGGGACTGGGAAGGTTGGGGAGGGTGAGGTTCTGCCAAGTGCCACAGGATAACGATCACCTGCTTCTTTGCTCTCAGGGCAATGACCTCGTGATCTGGTTTGCAGTCTGTTTCTACAAAGAAAGCTCCATGAAGATTGTTTCTGGGGTGTAGCCAGGTTGATGGGGACTGTTGTGCAGAACCTGAAGGCCTTGGCAGGAGAGAGAATATCAAGTGCCAGGAATTGGGGGCACGTGAGCACTTGTATGCATTAAAGCACACATGCATGCCTGCGAACATGTGTAGTCATATGTGAACATGTGTGCACACACACGCAGGCCAGTGTTTCTACACTCATGCGCATACGTCAACAAATACATGTGCATGTTTGTGGTCATGTATATGGACATGCATGTAGGCATATCCGTGTATACGTGTGTGGTATCTAGGATTAACAGTGGAGTGGGACACTAAGTCCTCGGGGGCCAGACTCCGTTTATCCTGAGATGCAAGCAGAGCTCCACAGTTCCGAGAAATCTCACCGAGAAAAATGGCACTCTATTTAGATAAGGAATTTAAAAGATTATTTTCCTCTTAATAAGTCAATTTTATTGTGTTGAGTCATCTTCCTTTTAAAACAAGAATGAAAATAATCATGCAACTAGAACTAAGGATGTAGTGAGATGAAGTAATAAAAAAAAGGGGGGCTGTAAAATGTATATACAACGGGTTAGCAATGAACATAGACTTCAGGAGAATTTGAGGAAAATAAATGTCACCGTAAGAGACATTCAGAATCATTGCATGCATACAGAGCCAAATACAAATATGTGTGAGAGAGTGCCCCATGCCTGTGGTCGCCCAGGTCTTCAGACTAGTTTCATGTCAACAGCGACAACCTTTGGGTGAAGGCAGTGAGATCAGTGTGCTCCTGACTGGAGCAAACTGAGATCTACAGGAGTTAAGTGAGACATGTGGCAGGCAAGTGGGGCAGATGATCACTGGCCTCCTGACCCTTAGACCACCGATGTGGATCTGATCATGGTGTTGGGAGGCCAAGTTACCATCAGCTTTATTTCAAAGGAGCAACTGAAAAGAGAGAAAGTGTGCTCAGTGCGTCTCATAAGCACTCCGGAGTCCTTCCTATTCAACAGCTCCTGAGTACGAAGAACCTCCTTTATCCCTTTATTTCTGCTCATTTCAAAAATAGTATAAAATTCAACATTTTGTAGTGCAGGTGGATAAAAATATCACCTGCAGAAGGAAAAAAAAAAACCTCAATTATATGCTCAGGGTCAAACACTGAAACTTTGTTTTCATTAAACAGACTCCAGCATGAATGCTGTGGCGGGTGCTCTCATAAAGTTGCATTACTTTGAAAAGCAAAATAAGTTATTGGTTCCTTATCCAAAAATGTATGGGGCAGAAAGGTTTGAAGTTCCTTCCAGATGTTAAAGTATTCGTATCTGAATCCTGAGGTTCCCTCCTGTCTCCTGTGCACTTTATATTCAGAGTGCAAAAGTGTGCTTAAACGATGCATGTGGTTTTGAATACTCAAAACTTTTGGATTTTCAAGTCAAGGATGCTCACCCTGCACCACGTCAGTGCCATCATAGTGAAAGCGAAGCCTGCTGCCAGACCAGGTCAGCTCAAAATCACAACTGCGCAGCATGCATGCTGCCCCAGTGAGACTAAAGACAGGGCGAAGGTGCGAAGATATGCATAGAAACGCTCACAGCAACTCCAGCACAGCTTCCTGTTGGTTAATATAATAAATTAGAGAGTATTTCAAGTGCTTTTTATTTAACCATTCTAGGCGTTTGATTTTATTGTCATTTAAGGAAATTTAAATCTACAGTAAATCGGTAAAGAAATAAGAGAACGGATTCACCCGCACACGGATTTCGGGAAGCACTGCGCTAGGCTACACCAGCAGTTTTATTTGGAATAATAGAACAATAGCCTTCTGGAATCTCAGAGACACCAGCATCTAAACACAAGCGTAATAGCCGAATGT
>NC_067167.1:38786221-38811221 GCF_903995435.1 Acomys russatus
GCCGGCTCAGCTCCTCTGACGCTTTGAGACGTTTTGTCACTTCACCTGGAGAAATATACACGGCTTATTCGGAAGTGCTGCCAATGTCCAGCGCCTGTCAAAACCCCTATCTGTCAAGGCTTTCACAGAGAGTTTCAAAATGACAGATCAGGATGTCTGAGTTGATGGAGCCCCAGGAAAAATGGAACAGATAGAAAATTCATGACTCTAAACGAGATCAAAGTGACTTCTGTCAACATCATGTCAAAAGAACTGTTCATTTTTAGAGGTTTTTAAAAAATTATATAAACACTTTTTTTGAGTATGAGCTAACTGTAATGAAAAATTTTTTCTTGTTGTACAGTATGATCATCCAAATGTTCAAAAATACACTTTAGATCATCCACAAAGAAAGAAAATTCTAATAGTCATTACTGTCTGCCAGTTAAAATCACTGGCATTCAAGAAAGAATTATGAAGATACTATCTGCCCAAAATAGGACAAACCATCTGGCTATCACAGAATAAAAGGACTTTTTTTTTTTTTTTTCTTTTTTCTTTTCACACATCAAATTCTACAACTGGATTCATTACTTCTTATTCTGTTACATGCAGCTCCGATTTTTTTCCTACTTGCTTAGTGTGGCAATTATAAAATATTAATTAAGTTTTAGTTTCCTAAAATACTTGGTATTATTTTAATTTTAAAAATCAACGGAAAACCCTTGTGATGCATAATTTTCTTAAGTCGTTGATTTCAGAACAAAGTAAAAAAAATAATAAATGGCTTACAGCACGCAGTACTGCACTCTCAGAAACCTTCCACAATTGCACTCAAAGTCATTCTCTGGGTAAACTCTGTATTACAGAAGTCTAGAAGTGACTGCTTTCCTGTTCTAATTCCTAACACCTTGGAGACAGGAATCCTGGCACCTGGTGCTGGAACCCAGGTGACCCGACTCCTGCTTCTCATCTGCCAATAAATTCACAGGACATACGAACATGTGAGGACAAGTCTAGGGTTATGCTAAGTATCAAAGCAGGGATAGAGGTCAGGAGAATGTGTGCATCACACATGCACACACACACACATACACACACATACACACAGGTGTACATACATGCACGCAGTGACAGTTTCTGCAATCAGAACAATTGACCTGATATAGTGACAATGTCAGTCTGCAATATCCCACTGGCCTTTCCTTTAGCCAGAGATGAGCCATTTTGACATCAGGCCTTTCAGCCACAATCTCACAGAAGCTGGCTGGCACAAAATGTTCTGTGACCAGAATAGGTTGCTTACCTCCAGAAGGGCAAACTATTGAAAAGAGAACAACCACATCTGGCTTCTGGAGAAGAAGCTCGTTTGACAATGGCCCCACTGCAGCGCATCTACAGTGTGCTGCTGGAAGTGCCCTCTAGGACTAAGAAATTAGGGCAAGATCCACCATGCCTTCCTGGAGGGAGAACTCAGTGAATTTTCTCTTCCACTTATGAAAAGATGTTTATTACCTGTAAGTGCACAGAGGTGTGTGCCTCGTGGCCACAGTGACTGGTGATAAGCCCCTTTCCCTCATTTACATTGATAGCCAGCGTTAGTGAAGATATACACATTTCATTTCATGGTTCAGAAAGAACAAAGTATATGTATATGTGATAGCAGTGGGTGGTTAATGAAATGGTCTGACAAACATAAGCTAATACATAATCATACCAGAATGTGACTGCAACACCTGTTCTTGCTTCGCAGACTTCCAGTCCTTAAGAAAAAGTTACCACTCACAAGAAGTGAAGCCATTCCTATTTAGCCATCAATATGCTCCAAGGAAATTTTAGTGGCTGTGTTTGGTGGCGGTGCTGCAACCACTAAAGGCTGGTTATTCTAATGATATCAAATCTCTTTCGCTTCTGTCCTAAGAGTAATGAAAACTTCACACATGCATGAAGCTCCAGTAATTATTTTAAACTGCCTTCTGTTGTCCCCCTGAGGAACACGGTGGTATTTGTTTGATGCAGTTTAATTAGTGTCAGGGTAATTAATGCTATGCTATCTACATGAGATCAAAACCCTTTCTTTGTAACATTCTGGTAACTAAGAACTAAGAAAAAGAAGCGTTTTTGAAAACGTCGTGGCACGGTGTTAACCTGAGTTCATTGCTGAACTGAGTGGCTCCTCTATTCCTCCCAGCCTCACCCAAATGCCAAATCCAGTCTCTCCGAGGACAAGATCAGGCCTGTAATACATTTTGACTACTCTGCCAGGCACAAGATACCGTGGCTGCTTTGGAATTAAGTTCTTTTTTTTTTTTTTTATGGGCATAATCAAATTAACTAAAGCATTCACAGTCACCAGGCACCTTTTGCAGTAGTTTAATCTTTTAATAATGAAATAGTAAACTTCTGCACTGACAGAGAGCTGGAGTCCCTTGTAAGCGGGGTGTCATATTGCCATGTGCTGATATATTTTTTCAAATAAAGGAATCATTTGGTTTAATGAATGAATGTGATTCTGCTTAAATGCCTGAATAAAATTTGCATTTAATTGTAGGTATAGATAGTCCCTCTGTTTGACAATAATGTTAAGAGAGAGGGGAAAACAGAGATAGGAAAGAAGAGAAGTTAAACACACGGAAATTCCAGACACATACATAACGTGCACTGCCATAAATCCCTTTTAACTGTTTCTTTGGTAATAAGCAATGGCAGTATAAATCTCCCAACACACAAACTCAAGCTGATCACAGGCTTAAGGAAATAGCTCCAGTTATCTTGACTGGATAAATTATTATACCCTAAAAAAGGTTATTCCAGCTTCTAATAAAGCACTGTAGCTAACAAACAAAAATAAAAAGACCAACCATTCTCTTTACTTTGTAACAGATGAAATTACAGGCTGCATGGGATCAACACAATGACATTGAATTTATTTCAAGTCTCAAAAATGCACTATGCAATGTTCATTTTGGAAGAAGGCTAGTGCTTTAGCACAAAGAGCAGGGCCCACATTAGACTAATAGTATTTTTATAGTGAGGGGAGGGCTAATGGCACATATCTGAAAAATAAACACGACTGTCTAGAAGTCAAGCCAAATGGATTTTGTCCATTGCATAAGTACAAAGAATAAAAATAACCTGTGTACTCCACAGGAAATGAATAGACAGCAGCACCTCTAAGGGAACAAATGCTCAGTCGGCCCTAGTTATGAAATTGTGTGTGTATCCATCAGTGGCTGAAATTAAGGTTAATGGTATAAAATGAAATCTCACTGGAAATTTCACTTATGCTTTTGGCAGCTAACGTCCTAACAGGGCTGCTGCTGAAGGCACCTCCTTTAGGGCGTTCATTATGAAATGCTTTCTGGAATCAGCTGACTAGCTAAATATGTTTTCTCCACATCTTTGGTTCTGCTTTCTATGAGTTAGTTGTTTATCGATTAAGGTGATAAACACAAGTGAGTCTGCTTACAGCAGAAATACAGTCAAGTAACCTCTAGGAGCCCCCGTAGTAAGAACCGTGTGCAAAGTTCAACAACTGTGAAGGAACTATTAAGGAGGACATACAAACAAGTGACCTTGACTGACAAGCACACTTCATTCCAGCAATAAACAGCGGTGGGTGCTGATAACTGCTCATTGGCGCAGAGAGTAATTACCTATCTGTCAGCGTTGCTGGTGTGTGCGAAATAGTGTAAATGAAACATACATAATGTGTGGCAATAATATCGGGCATGCAGAACCTAACGCATTATCATCAGTCTCAGGACCCAGGTTTATGTGGCTGCCACCACTGAGTAAATGCCTCCTAACCATGATAATTTCATTCTAACCCCTCTTCCATATTATAATTTTCATTGCTAAAAGATACTAAGGAGCAATACGTTTCAATCAAGGGCTAAATAGAACACGACCTGTAACTGGCTATTTTATACACCTATATATTTTTTTTCTTTCAAAATTTTAGTCAATTTATGAAGAGACAGAAATAAGCTATAAATTTCTGGGTGACAAACTCTGTCTGTGCCAATGTCACTGTGTCAGAGGCGGGGTGGAGGAAGCCAAGGCGAGGGTCAGCCCTTTTGCCTCCTGGTTTTTTTTTTTTTTTTCAACCACAACAAAAACATCCATCTTTTAAAACTCACACTCTGTTCTGAAACAGAAGGTTAGAATGCATCTTGAACAAAATAGCTTCCGTTGAAAAAGAGAAAAACAAATTGTGTTTCTAAGATAAAATACCCTCATTTACTTGAGTCCCGTAACAGCATAACAGAAGCCCAGACATCCGTACAGCACACACTGTGCTCTGATAAAGCACTCCAGCTCGTGCGTGTCTGCTTGCTTACTCTCCTACGAAACCTCATTTTTAAAGCCATGTAAAAGGAACCAAGAGCACACAGGTAGGTTAGAGGTCATCACTATTGGTGCCTCTGTACAGAATGAGCATTTCAGTGTGCCAGGTGAAGGCTGAACTCCTGGAAACACAGCATCCCAAGTTACAAACGGAAGCAGGTGTGGCATGAGCAGCTCCATCCAAAGAGGGAAAAAGACGGACAGACACTCAGAAAAGCCACACACAGTGCCATTTTAACTTATTGAGTTGTGTTTATGGGAAAGGAGCATATGTTGGAAACTTTAAGTGAACAGTGCCTAATTATTGCAAAGTTCATTTCCTTGGGGGAAAAAGGAGATTTTGTGTTTCCTGAACGACATCACCTGAAATAAAATTACAGAACTGGACGGTTTTGAGTATAGAAGGCCTTTTTAATTTTGGGCCTTTTGTTTGCTGGTTTCTCAAAGTGGTTTTCTTGAGTTAGCATTGTGACCAATAAGTGTCCCTGGAGATTCGCCAAAGCAAACATGGACTCATGTTTTGTGGTGTTCTTTTTTATGTTTTAGAGGCTTCCGTTTTATATTCCTAGTCAGCAAAAAGGTAAGAAATAACCCATAACAAGCTGCTTCGGGGTGTGATATGCTATACATCTGAGACACACTTCTACTTGGAAGAAGAAGAAAGCCAGAAGTCATCTTTAACATCAAGAAAGAAAACTTATTTAAGTTTGTCATATCATGGCATTAAACAGTATCCTTGATTGTATTGCCAGTCTGGTCTGGGAATAATTTTCACCAAGCTTCAAGCCATTCAACCAAAGCCAGCATTTCAGCACATTAATTAAAACAGATAAATCAATAATACCCACAAAGTACAGAAATCCATCTCACTTATCTCAGTGGCTTCATTTGATCCTCATAATACTATTTGTGTGAGTAACTCATGTCTTCCTTGATGTGTACCCTAGCAAGGGCTTTTCCTGATTCCCAGAACACAGGCAAAACCTTATTTCATTGATGATAAGAAGTCCAGGACATTTTCTACACCCTAATCTTATTGGAAAAGTTTCTTGTATCTTCAGGATTCCAAGTAGTAAGATCAGGAGGGCCCCAGCATTGCATCATCAAAGCATCTTATGCTGCTCTTTCTCTCAGGGAAGTACAACATTTCACTCTCTTGTAGGTGTAAGGAAGATGTGTAACATGCTCAGCTTCAAGTGCTCCGCACTATAGTGATCACTTCTCACCAAAATACCCAACCAAATAACATGCTCATTTTATGCTAATATACAGGTTATGTATTCATTACATAAAACCTCTAGTTCATTGACTGAATCAACAATTAGTTGACCCTGTGTGTGAGAGAGAGAGGCTGGGAGAGAGAGAGAGAGAGAGAGAGAGAGAGAGAGAGAGAGAGAGAGAGAGAGAGAGAGAGAGAGAGATCAACTACATAGGTATGCTGACTGATTGTATTAGGACCATTAAGCACCTTCCTTGCATTGAACTAACTGTGGCATTTATCTCTGGGCCCTAAGCAGTAACTAAATATCACACAGGCCAAAGGCTCAAAACCTAGGAATTGTACAGAAAGCCAAGGGACCTTACCTTGTGTCCAGCTCCTGCAGCTGCCAAGGAACCATCCTCCCGCTGAAAAGCATTGCATAGATGAATGTGTTTGGACGATTTTGTGTCACAGCTTTGGTGTTTGATGGTGGTTAAAAAAAAAAAAAAAAACACCAAGAACTAGGGGAGAATGTAACTCCCTATTCAAAACAGTTGGGAAATAATCGCTTTCTTCCATTTCTCAAATGTTACAGGAATATGTGCATATAATGTGATTAGAATCTATTTTGTTGAGTGCTTATTCACATACCAGAACATTGCTATTGTGATTTTTTTCACATTCACTCTCAGCCTCTAAAATATTACATTTTAAAAATGAATATGTATTGAACAAATAAATAGGAATTGAATCAACTACTAAGTAAATGAATAGTATTCTCCAAAGAATATTATATATAATTTAATGTTTTAAAGTCTTTACCAAAAAATTCTCAAAAGGTTAGACACAAAGTACCGTCTTTAACATAAAATCTTATAAGATATTTTGGGGAAAGTGTTAATAAACTTATTTAGAAATGATGGTTTTACAGTTAAATATACTTTTAAATTAGAAATTAACTTTTAATATATGGCTTCGTGAAGATAAGAGAGATATGTAAAGCATAGTTGCCTCTGGTGTAGGCAATATACTTGATTAATTTGGAACAATTTAACAGTGAAAGATTAATTAAGAATTTCATCCAGTACAGGCCATCTTTCTTTTCCAATTACACCCTTTTAGAGCCACCATAACTGTTCTAATAATTGCACAGGAAATGCTAGAAAGTATCAAGATAATATAGCAACTCACCCAGAACAGTCAAAGACAGAAATGTGGCATTTTAATATTTCAAGAACTTAACTCGGAGGTGTGTAGATACACTCTGTGTATTTAACAAAAGCTTACTATATTCAAGCAGGTCTTTACCAAGCCTGGTGTTTTTATTTACATAAAAATAACTTTTATTAGGCACTTACAAAGATACTTTGCTGAAAAAAAAAATGAAAACCCCTCTAATTAAAGGTTATTAAAGCTTATAACACTTATGAACTTTACCAGAATTAAAATGGAGCTACTTATGTCAACCCTAGCAAAAAACAAAAAAACAAAACAAAATGAAACAAACAAACAAAAAAAAATCAAAAACCAAAAACAAACACCCCCCACCCACCCACGCACACAAAGCAACTTACAAGCTGAAATAATATAACAAAAGGGGTCTATGACGGGGTACATGCTAAGAGCTAACAACAGTCTCTGATAGAATCACAAGCCTGTGCAGAGGCTGCCCCAGCCTTTCACTAAGTTCTGCAGAAGGACAACTATTACACCTGCTGGATCCTGAGCAGCCATCACCTCTGCTGTTTACCTTTGGAGTCATGGGTTACTGCAAACTATCCTATGTGACTGTCTCAAGCACATGCTCGCAGTATTCAGATATCCTTGACAGCAAATGGATCAAGTTAAGCTGTAACATTCAGGTTGAATAAGGAAAATTTTGGGGTGTAGGGGTGAAGTTGAAGTTAGGGTTCATGGTAACAGTAAGTATAAAATATTGAGCGAAATCTGATTGATGACTGTAAATTATAATGAAGAAAATTTTAGGTGTATTTTCATATACCTAATCTAGGAAGCTACTTGTTTTTTCCCCCTCACAGAGAACTTGAGAAGTTATTCATAATTTAAGCATATACTCACTCATAGTTTTGGACCATGAAAATGACATCTCTAGTTGTAATGGAGTAGAATTAATTGTCAAAAGTTTAACAAGTAAAGTTTCCTTCCTTGTCTGTTTTATGATATGAAAGCTGCACCACGAAACTGCGGCTGCTTCAAGACTGTAGAAACAAACAAGGGCCCTCATATTGCTATCAACAGCAGTTAACAAGGCCTTTTGTATCACTATTAAAATAGTAAAAGAGTAACAACCAAGTGGTTGTTTTAATGAAGAGTCTGCGCTGTATTACCAGCACAAACAGGAAGACCTGAGTCCAGTTCCTGAAGCGTTCTACTCTGGGTCATGGCTTTCCTCTGAATTTCACCCTCTAGGTAATATAACCACAGCTCTCACTGGCACATGGGAAAGCAGAGCCAAAATTACTGTTAGTGGGGAAATTTTTACCAGAGGAAATTGAGATGGATATTAAAAGCAGAAACGGGACTGTAATGTTAGAAATGCAATGGAGTAATCAGTCCACTGATGCTCTCTCTTAGCTTAAAGAACACATTTGTGTGTGGAGTGAATAAAATATTTCCCTACAGGCACATGTTTGAATATTTGGTCCCCAGTTGGTGGACTGTTTGGGAAGAATTGGGAGGTGTGGCCTTTTTAGAGGAAGTGCTGCACTGTGCGTGAGTGAGTTCTGTGGTTTCAAAAGACCATCGTGATTCCCCAGCTCTCCTTCCTGCTTCTGGATAAAAACCTGAGCTCTCAGTTTCTGCCCAGCACCATGCCCTGCTGTCTATGCTCCACACTATGATGGTCATGTCCTCCAACCCTCTGGAACTCTGAGCACTACATTAAATGGTTTCTTATATAAGTTGCCCTGGTCATGGCACTTTATCACAGCAATAGAAAAGTAACTAAGACAACATTAACATGTCTTTAAAATCTATAGCTAAAGACGTCAAAGTGCAGCTACTGCACAGCACATCTGTACAGCTAACAAACCTTCCACAGAGAAATGAGTCGGGAAGTGCTACAATGATGATTTCTTCCTTGATAAGGTTCGTTTTGATGGTTTCTAAGGAAGAAGTCAACAAAATAAATGTGGAAGCCAAAATTATTTCCCAACTTCCAGAGTCTTGTATCTGTCCCAGTATGTTTGCTTGACTGTTGGCCAAAGTCTGTGATAGCCAGCAATCAATCAGCTTTCTCCTTTGTACATGTTTTCTCCAGATTCTTTCTCATTTAAAAGCACAGGCCAAACTTACCCAAGAGGACTTAACTGAGTACGGAAGACAATAAACTAGGCTGCTATGTCCTCTCTCCTTTATTCTTCCCTCACTTCCTTTTTTCCTGGATTTTAAAATTGTCTGTGTGTGTGTCTGTGTGTGCGTGCGCGCGCGTGCACGCACGTGCGCGCGCATGTCAGTGTGTCCAGAGTATCAAACCCAAGTCATCAGGGTAGCTGGCCTATGGCCCTTTCTTCTGAGTAAACAATGAATTTGTATACTTTATTGGTTATTGCCACTCTCAAATTTAATAGACTGAACTGCAAATATAACTTACAATCAAAAGCCACACAAGGGGTGGAAGTCCATTGTCATCTCAAATAAAGCTTTTCAAGTGACTAACATGGCAGGATATTTTGGAGAGTGACTTAACTAATATTTTATTAACTTGGTTCTTACAGTGTTCTAGGTCTTACTTCTCTTTTAAAGAGTTTCTCAAATTCAAAATTAAACTTAGAGGAAAATTATATCATTTTCCTCTCTCTACTTTGTCTTCATTGTGGATGACAGTCTATTCTACCCAACATGACACTGTTGTTACATTCTCACATCTAGACAGTATCTTCCTGCTTTCCTTTGGTACTCTGGAAAAGCAAAACACTTTTGTTTGTACATGAAACTGTAGGCTCAATTTTCTTAACAAATGTATTTTATTACAAACTTATTAACCGAGAATACCTCACTTATAACCCAACTAACCTAAACAATAGGAAAAGAAGATTAAAGAATACAATAATGAAACTGTAAGGATATCAGTTCCGAGGAATGATTATCCTGGAGTAATCAGCAGGATTTCTTCTGCTGGAACCTGGAACCTCAGCAGGAGCCAGAGCCCTGAAGCCTTCCCTCGAGCTGTTCTCTCTAGGAGCATCTCGAAGTGGAGCGATGAACAGGCAAAATTATCCCAAGTCTCCAAAGGCCCCACCTCTTGGTTTTGGCTCACATTTATACCTCCTCTCAGAATTTGTTCAAGGATTTTTTTCAGCTGCTTAACAACCAATCTCCCCCACATGGTGGTTTGACTTCTAAGGGGATAAACATCACCTGCTCTCTCACAAGTCTTTTTTACATCCCCCACTTGTGATTTAAACAAAAAACATGTTTATCTCTCCTTCAGGAAACCCTTAAGAAAAGAAATCTCTGATGAATATCCTCCAAGATAGTAATAAAATATTTAATAAACATAATGTTGGTATTAGAATTCCTGGTCATCTGACTTTATTACTTATGCCCGATAAGGTCCCCCAATTAGCTACCCAAAGATATATACTGATTGCCTTATAGTAAGTGTCAGGATAGCTAAAATGTAATAAAATAATTGTTCATTACAAAGCATCCATGAACAACAACAACAACAAAGAACAAAATATATGTAAAAACAATCAAAAGGGCCAAATTATTTTGTGGTTATTGTGAACTATTGGAAAGATGTCTTTATATTGATAAAAGCTTACCTAGAGTTTCTGAAACAATCCTACAAGTTCACATTTAATGTTGTAATAAGGATTTTCTTTCTTGTATATGGCTGTAAGAAACTTAATAATGATGTTTAAATTAAGAATTTTATGAATTAATATTCTATTAGAAATTCATAATATTTTTGAAATAAGAATTAAATTATTCTTTAGCATTGAAGGCATATGTGTATATAATGTCCTAATTTGCTTTATGTTACTGTAATAAAGTATCATGACCCAAACCAAAACAACTTATGGGAGAGTTTATTTTGCTTTCAGTTCCAGAGCGGAGTCCATAAGGAGAGGAGAATAAGACAGCAGGTGATTGAAACTGAAAGACTGCATTGTTATACACAAAGTAGAGCGACTGAACTAGAAGTGGAGTATGGCCATAAACTATCCAATCCCTCCTCCAGTGAAGTGACCTACTTCCTCTTGGAAGACTCCACCTCCTAAAGAACCAACCCTTCCCCCAATAGCATCACTAGCTTGGGACCACGGCTCAAATACATGAGGCTACAATAGACATTTCCCATTAAACACAACACATAATGTATGCATTCAAACTCTGTTCCATGTTAAAAAAAAAAAAAAAAAAAACAGACATTACTAGGAAAAGTCTCAATTATACATACCAAAGTCATAGTAAAGCAATTTATCCTACAGTGACTTTTGGAGACATATATCTGCTGACATAACTGGTCTCTTTCTCCTCTTTCCACTCCTCACCATCTTCCTTTGCTTCCCTTCTCAAAAAGAACGTGAACGCATATAGTCCTAGACCAGAGTGATCCAACAAGTCATAGCAGTGAGTACAGCTAACCTCTAGAGAACAAAGGCAGCGCGTTCCCCAGCAGTTACAGACCACGGAATGTCCTCTAGTAGTGTGCACTGCAAAGATACTGGCTTGGGTGGGTCATCGCTTGCTTTTCTTGTGTGAAAGAGCCCAATATTGTGACTATTCTATAAGCTCTTTCACCTACAAAGGCCAGGCCTCATTTTTATGACCAGTTTGGGCAATAATACATTTGATATTTAGATTCCCGTATTTCTACCTTGTGTCCTATTTATTGATTTCTGAATTATATGGATTAGAAAGAGAAGAAACTAAAAAACTCTTGTAACAATGTGGATATGTGTATAGAAATATTGAATATTGAATAGAAATATTGAATAGAAATTGAATATGTTGCATATTTTTATTCAAGTAATGTCTACATTTCTATTGAGAATGTATATAAATATATTAATAGAATAATAAAAAATTTTGACTTTTAGACATCTATGATGTCAAAGATTTTAAAAATCAAAATATGGAATATTTTTATTATTTTATAGAAAATATTATTTTTAAAAAAATATTTATCTTTATATACAATATTAATTTATATAATTATTATCTTAATATACAGATTTAAACAACTCAGATTTAAAACTGAGGTTCCTTACAGCTAATCTGGATGTGGCCATAATTCATGTAACAATCTTAAGAAAAAAAATACATGTTTCAAAGAAGGAATCAGAAAAAGCAAGCATCAATTTAGCTCTCTCCCTGAAGCCATTAAGACTGGTAAAAAATAAAATAAAATAAAAAAGTAGTAATGTGAATTCACTCCTGGGTTATTTTAACTGTGTTGACTTTTTTCCTCAAGCACAGTTTCAACTCATATTACACTGTTTGAGCCATGTGTGCCGGCGTTCATGACCAGTCGCTTCATGCTGCAGTACTCAGTGGGCATTTTTCTGTGGGAGGCATCAAGGTTGGCCTGGTCAGACAACAAAGGCACCTCAGTTCATTTCAATGAGGGTGACATTTCAGTGGGGGGCTGGGGGGAACAGTCGTATGGATTCCACCCCTGTATTGTTCTGCTCACAGAGTGTGCCCTTGTGATTCTGGAATGTCACTATTTCCTTCTACCAGTTGTTCCCAGCAACGTCAGTGTCAGCAAAGTGTTGCCTAGGTCAGAAATTCAGTGATTAGCCATCCTGCAAATAAACTCAAGTTCTTGGGAGCAAATCCTGATTGGCATTTTGTCAAAGACCACAGCACAAATACTAAAACTCTTGAATGTCAAATCACTAGCAAGATTGTATACTGTTTGCATATAACCTAGGCACGTCTATTTATAGAAATTAAATAGTCCCTAGATTAGTTATATTGCTTAATACAATGCAAAGAGTTGTTATTATATTGTTTGGGAGAATATTGAGAAGAAAAATTTATATGTTTAGTAAAATGCAGTTTAAAAATAATTAGCTTATGTTAATTGTACAAAAATAGGAGATTTCATTATGATATTTTCATACATATAGCTTTTAAAAACTCTTTTTCAGCTTGGATTCTTGAATGTAAAACTCCAGATAAGGAGGATCAACTGTAGTTTTAAAACACTAGTCCTCCCTGCTGGCTGGGCTGCCTCACCAGGCCACAGGAAGAAGACAAACTCAGTCCTGACACTATGTGATGAGCTTGGGTGGGTGGGTGAGGTGCTCCTTTTCTGAGGAAAATAAGAGGAGGGATAGAGGAAGAGGGCGGGATGGTGGGACCGAGAGGAGAGGAGGGAGGGGGTAAAGTGGAAAAAAAATAAATTAGTTAATACAAAAACCCCACTAATTCTCAAAATTGAGCCACAATGATCTATTCATAATCTCTTAAGCTCTCTTCAAATTCTGTCTTCTCTAGTCCTGGGCTCACTCAGTTGCCTTTGGTTTGGAGTCATTGCCAACATACTCATGTGCAAGGCAATAAACATATCCATCCTTTCACAGTCATGGAGGAAATACTGCGGGGGCAGGTCCTAAGCATCAGTTAGTCTTTCTAGCCTAAAATCTCCTTACTCAATTTCTCCTACCTGGGAAGCAATCTTTCTTTTCTTCCAACTCTAATAGTCATTTATATTAGTTAGGACAATTACTACGTTTCTTTCAGAAACCTACTGCATATATTACCTACAGTGAATAGCTATAGCAGTAAATCAGTAAGATTTATGAATGGCCAAAACAATATTGAATAAAAGATAAATATGGAAAAACAAGTACTTTAACATATGTAGGTAAAGCTTGCAAATATGTTTTAATTTATATAAATATAGGTTAAATTTATATGTATAGCATATGATACATAAAATGTACTATGAAATGAGGGAATCTTACTTTCAGTTTAAAATTTATTTAAACTACCAAAACAGCCCAACTAGAAATAAATATCTGATTTCTAGTAGTTTGTAACAGGAAAGCTGCATTATCATAACAATCTGCATAAGCTTTCTGCCATTGTCAAGCATTTTCTCTGCCAGTATACCAAGCTGCCCATAGAGAGACAAGTAATTTACCGCTGTCTCACTTCTGCTCCATTCCTTTAGGATGTTGAAATACCTTTGTGGGTGAGTGAAGACAAAGAAAGAAGGGAATGGCCTGTTTCCGAAGTATTCAGTTTACTCTGCCATAGGACGAGAGATGGTTACCAGGCTCCAGCTCATCTGCCAGCTCCGCAAAGAGGCTTCTAGAACATTTGGGATAACAACCACTGCAAACCTCACCTCTCTCAGTCCACACAACTCACTAGACTGAAAAGCATCTCACAGCAAAAACTGCCTGGCATTGTTCCTCGCTGGTGGCCCCTCTGTCTGGAACTAGTCACTGCAGTGGCCCATCACGGCATTGCAGAGAAGACAGACAAAGGGCCAAGGTAAGAATGTCTGGCTGGTGTTGGTTTCTCTCCTGACCCTTTCTGAAATGAGACCCTATCTTA
The DNA here is from genome assembly GCF_903995435.1 of Acomys russatus. NCBI lineage: Eukaryota > Metazoa > Chordata > Mammalia > Rodentia > Muridae > Acomys > Acomys russatus. The sequence goes on from NC_067167.1 coordinate 38,800,296, forward strand.
GAGAAAGACATTGAGACTTAAAAAAAAAAAAAAAAGATTCCTCCAGGAAGAGCTACATTGAGAATTGCCAGTGCAAGACACAGCTCTCATCTCAAAGGGGATAAGAAACACATGCCCTGTTATAGAGATTGAGATTACTTACAATTACATTTTCTAATGTAGTAACAGTTTCATGAAGCTTTAAAATAACTGAACAATGACATTCACAAATCAGGGCATCGGGCACGCGGCTTACAGCAAGTAGGTATATCTCTTTTACAGGCTTTAGATGCTGCCCGAATACATCTTAGCTTTTCGGTTGGTGGACAACAGTGGTCTACTAAATTAATACACTCCAAGAGAGTTCACCAGTTCATCAGGAAGATGTTAGGTCCAACACAAAGATGATCTAAATGTGACTACTAAGAGGGCTAAAGATAGTCCAAGGTAAATTGTTAACTAGACTGCAGACCTACTACGTTGCGGCTCCGCCATTGCTGACGTTCTGACAGTTACTCAGCCTCGCAAAAAGTCCAGCGGGAGCTGCGCTTCCTCACAGCAGCTTTTGTCCCAACCAGTCTCAGCTGGAAGACCTCATTATGCTTCCGTAAGACAGAGAGGCACCTCAGAGGCATCCTTGAGAACGTCACTCTAAGTTCTAAGTACTCTTATGACATGCTTGTCTTCTAGAAAACAATGGAGATTTTGATCTAAATTTTCCAAATATGCCTTTCTCAGAAGGCCATCTACTCAGCCATCAAATCAACAATGCTAATTGCAATTTAAAATGTGCAATGTAGCCCGTGCTAATTGTCTTGTTGTAGCACGTTATATACAGCAGATTAAGAATTATTTCTGTGTTGGTGGTTATGTTTAATTTTCATCAATACTTAAAAAATTATTTCATGGCCAGTCCTTAATTTCCTCCCCTCTGATGTTATTGTCTTTCACATCACTGTTATTTCAGGGATTTACAGAAAAAGAAGAAGCTAAGCAGAGCCCTTAGCACAGCACAAGCACGCACGTGGTGTGACGAAGAAACCTCAGCCGGAAGCAGCAAGCAGAGGCCTTAGAACGTAGTAGCTGCAAGTATACTCATTCAAGATCGGCTCTTCTTTTGCAATTGAGAATTTTCTTGAAATTCAAATCCCAAACTCCCAAAATAGAAATTCACTTTGTTTCTACAGAAATAGTACCAAAAGGACAAAAACATCAATACATCAGGAATCCTCTTTAGAAGAAAACAACTCTCTGGAACTTGCAACATTAGCACTTACAATCTGGATCTCAGAACACGAGGAAGCTGGCCTGCCTGGGCAAGTTTCCTCCCGTGAGCAGGAGGCTAGTGTCATCACCTGCTGGAAGGTGAGTGGACTCTTCTTTGACAGTGTCTCACGCATTAGTGTCACTTCATTTTTCAGTTTTGAATTTGTGTTTTGAAGGACTTTGCTTGTTCATGACTGAGGCTTCAATTCCAGAATGGGCAACAACAGCCTGTCAAGTATATTTGTTGGATGAGCTTTTGAATGCCTAAAAAAGTAGATATATTGTTCTCTTCTGTTCATATGTAACTATATATGTGTATACACTTATCTACATAAATTTCTCCATGTGCACACACATTTATTTATATTATATATCATTCTATGTATATACATATAATCTTACGAATCCAAAAATTATATAAATAGTTTTCCAGGCTGTAGGTCTAAAGTAGAATATTTAACCAAAATGTAAAATTTGATGAGTATATTTGACACATTCTCATGGGAAAGTAAGATGCTGACAATCCACAGCACTTTGCTTATTGTTCTATTAATATATATTAGTACCTGATAATGTTCTATGCCTGCATTGATTGGGCTTTTTAAACTGCAAGATATTTGAGGATTTTTGTTCACTTTTATTTTTTCATACACAAAAAGTGGAATATCATATCCACTGAATAGTGGATAGGTAGTGAGTTAATTAGTAAGTAGCTCTTCTGGACAAATGGCCAAAGTAGAAGTTGAGATCTGCCAAATGATCCATGGCCAGATTTAGCCTTCCAAAGGTTAAACACAAATTTTAAATGAGTCAAATTAATATCAAGAGGTCTTAACTGATTGCTAGAACAAAATCTAATACTGTTAAAAAGAATATGATGAACTACAACATGGCCAAACCTAAAATTCTTAGTATCTAACATGCAATTAAAAATTACGAGGTACTCAAGGAAGTAGTTAATAAAACATGTCCACAAATGAAAGAGCATAACATTCATAGATTGAGATGTTTATATGACATTTGTTTAAGTGATTTCCCTTTATTCCAAAAAGTGGACATTCCATTTATATACAAAGAAGAGGACATTTTTTAAAAAAATAAAAGTTGAAGTAACTGCAGGAACAAAGTATGGGAGAGACTAAAAACAGATTATACCTACAGAAAATGAATAAACTTGATGAACTAAAAAAAGAAGTTACCAAAAGAAAAGAAAATTATTTTTAACAGCTTAAAAGGAATAAGAGTAACAGTATCCAGTGGGATAACTGAATAATCTAAACTATACAAGTGACTAGAAACCCAAAGGGAGTAAGTGGGAAGGGATACAAAATTTTTCAGGTAATAAAGGCCCAAGCTTTTCCAAATATGCTTAGGGTTATAGACTCATAGATCCTCTTTTTATACTATCCCGTGAAAGTTGTATGTCGGAGATATAAAACATCATGGATGTGCAAGATGGCACGGCAGGTAAAAGCTGCCATCGCAAGCCTGATGACCAGCATTCCATCCCCAAGACCCACATGGTGCATGGAGAAAACTGATGCCTGCAAGCTGTTTTCCCATCTCCTCCACACACCTGCTCTGGAAATGCCTACTGGATGCAATGTTCAACATACTAATAATATAAGCATAGGAAATAAAGAGATAGGAGCTCTTCTTATCCATATTTTGCATATAAGGACATTATTTCTAGAGACATTAGGTGGTGCTGGGCTCAACTCCACCACAGTCTTATGAGAAACCCAAATTGAAATCCCTATGGTCTGGCATCAGTGTTCACACTTTCAACAATCATGGCACATGGTCCGTTAGCTATCTATGCAATGGACAAGAGCTAGAAAGACCCCTTTTATGCTGCAATTTTTAAATGCAAAGCAATTTATTGTGTTGTTTAATAGAATATCAGTTGAACGGACCGGGAGACAGTTGCCCGCGCAGTGCTTGCCACACAAGTTTAGGGACATTGGTTTGATTCACAGCCTCCACATAAAAAGACACTCGCGTTAGCATGTGATCAGAGAAGGCGGCGGTCCCCGGGGTTCATGGACCAGGCAGCCTAGCCTAACCAGAAATCCTGGGTCCTAGTGAGAGACCAGGAAGACTGAGAGAGTCTGTCTCTTAAAACAAGTTGGGCAGTTCCCGAAGAATGACACTAAGGTTTACCTCTGGCCTCTACACACATATCCGTACACATACATGTACACACACACACAAAGATGTAACATACATACATAACACATATCGGTGACTTCTCATCATTCAAGATCCATGATGACATGAATAAAGGTGAATAAAATCCATAACTCTACTGGCAAAAAAAAAAAAAAAGGATGAAAAACATGCTAGCATTCAAATCAGCTTGATCTGCCATGGTGCTATGGACTAAATCAGTAGGAAAATTGCATCCATGAAGGAATGCGCACATGGGATTTTTCAGAACTTTTATTTCAAATAAAAAAAAATCAAGTGTACCCACAAACCCGAATTGTCAGCAATCTGACTGCTACTTGGGACTGGAGGGTTCTTGCTGACACGTGAAACCCTGCTTGTCCTTTGTCACATATGTGCTTCCCCTGAAAACTGCCATCGACTTGTCAGAATTGATCAGGAAGTCTTAGGTCATCCCGTAGTGACAGACTGGCCTGGACACAACTGTGTTGTCCCATTTCTGGTTCTGTGTCACATACCGTATGAAAATGGATGTCCCCACTGCCCTGCTCTCAGGGTAAACGGCTGCACAAAGATGATGTTTGTTTCTAACTATAAAAAAACTAATCAGTAGGATAAACTCAACACTTAATCATTTTAAACCATTGTCTAGACTAATGTTGCAGAGAAAATGGATGCTGTGCTATGACGTAAGAGCCCTTCTCATTATGTTACAAACTATCACACTTTTAATCGACAAAAAAATCTCCCACCAAATCTAGGAGTGGAGAAAGGGGGCATTTTTTTTTCTTTTTTCTTTTTTTTTTTTTTTTTGGTAAGTGATCTGAGGGTCTGATGCTCTGAAGACTTCCAGTCAATGATTTAAAGGCTGAAAATCTGGAAGCATCTTTGTGGAAATGTATTAGAAGTCAGGGTTTGTGTTACATTGCAAAGACCTCTGTTTTGTTGTTTTTGTTTTATTTTTATTTTTTAAGACATGCTAGGTATCTCACTACACTAGTCACCTCTCCTCCGGCGTCATATTTTCCATTGTTTTCAGCCATCAGTCGTTAACTGTGGTCTGAAAATTGAAGGGAAAATTACAGTAATAATTCATTAGTTTTAAAATATATACTGTTCTGAAAAACTTGATGTAATGTCATACTATGGCAGTGTGCAACAGCTCCACCTGGCTCAGGGGCCATACCTTTGTCCTGTGTATTTATGCTAAGTGTCTTACCCATGTGTCCATTAACTGCCTCAATTCTTAGGTCAACTGTGGAAGCACAGAGCTTGTGCACAAAAGTTCCATCTTCGGTAGCTTAGCACTACATCACAATGGCTACGTGAATCACCGCACTTTATCATCTCGGGTGCACTGTACCACCTCCTGAAGGTGGGGTTATAATCAGATTTTACGAAAGAGACAGACCACGGTCACATAAATTTCATTATAATACATTGACTTACATTCAGAATTTAAACGCACCAATATAGGAAAGATGTTTTCTTCAAGGTTGCCAAATACAAATAGCCACAATACTATGAATGTAACATTTATATAATTATTGTTTCATGGTTCTTCTTGCTGTAGGTAGTTTATTTTATATATGTGCAATAATATAAATGTATACATAAAAATAAAATAAATAATATTGTCCCAGTGATCCTATTTTGATACATTTCTTTTAATTTCTCACTATGCCTAATTCATAAAATAAACTTTATTATAAATGTGAACATAGAAGATAAAATATAGCATGTACAAGGCTCAGTACAATTTATAGGTTCAGACTCCTCATGGGGGTCTTGAAATGTATTCCTAATGAGGGACTACTTTATTTTTTTATTTAAAATTTTATTTTCTTCATGGATTACATTTTTCTCAAAGTTGGAGGTTGAACCCAGATGTTCACATGTCTGGTAAGCATCATATTCCTGAACTATATTGCTAGCCTCTTTATTTTTAAATTTTAATTTAAAAATTCATAATATCTAGTACAACATAAATGCCATATAAACACCAACTTGAGGAAATAGTGACGAGAAATGTACACACTCAATACACAGTCCTCCCACTCGCCCACTCCTGCTTCCTCCGCTTGCTCTGTAGTATCCCTCCCTCCCGCCCTCCCCAGTGATTCCTCCCTTCCTCTTCCATCCTCATGCGTTCTATTGCCCAACCCTTTCCTAAAACCCCTCGATTTGGTCTCATCGGCCGCTTTCTAGCCTCCTAGGTTTATGCCATGCTTGCTTTCGCATCTTTAGAAGGGAGGGGTTGACTATGAGAAAGAACAGGCACATTTGTCTTTCTGAGCCAGTGATACCTCCCTTAACACAGTATTTTCCAGTTCCACTCACTTACTTTTAAATGTCATCATTCCATTTCCTCCACAACTGAATAAAATAACATCGTTTATGTCACTGTGGGCATGTACCCCAGCTTCATTATGCACTCATCTCTCGATGTGCACTTGGGCTGATTTTATTTTCTTGCTGTTGAGAGCGGGGCAGCAATGAACATGGACAGGCAATGTGTAGTAGGGTATAGAATTCTTTGGGTGTATGCTGAGGAGTGGTGCTGCTGGACCGTTTGGTAGATCTGCTTTTAGTTGTTTGCGATGTCTCCACACTGATTTCTATAACACTTCGCCTGACTTACTCCTGCCAATAGAGGCTAAAGGGTCCTATTTCCCCACAGTTTTGTCACCGTCTGTTGTAATTAGTTTTTGAGCCTGCTATGTTTAAATTATTATTCTGGGAGCTGTAGAGATGTCTTAGCAGTTAAGTATGTTTGCAGTTCTTCCAGAAGATCCAAGTTTTGTTCTCTGCCACTATATAAAATAACTCATACCTGTCTAGAACTCCCACTTAATGGGACCTGTGCCTTCTCCCTTATTCTGGAGGTACTCCTACACGTGTGGCACACACACACACACACACACACACACACACAGACACACACACACGTACATTAATTAAACTATTCTCAAGTTTATATTTTGAGATTTATGTTGTTTAGGTAGTGGTGTGTGTGTGTGTGTGTGTGTGTGTGTGTGTGTGTGTGTTTGTGTGCATTTGCATGTACATGTGAGAAGAGGCGCCCCAGGTGGCCTGAGACATTGTATCACCTTGGAGCTGGAGTTACATGTGATTGTGAACAACTAGACATGCATTTTTACTTGTATCTTCTGCAAGAGCAGTACAAACTCTTAACCACTGAGTCATCCCTCTAGCCTCGGTTTTTGATAATTTTAAACGCTGCCTGGCATATATATTAAAAGACTATACATAACTGTGAACTTTGTGAGGAAAGGGTGAACTATCACTAACATGGGTTTCAACTATGTTTTATTGTTCAGAAGGGGTTGACCAGCTCTATAGGTATTGTGCATAATTCTGCAACCATGTTAGCTGGATAGTCTAGAATGCTGTACAAGCTGCCCAACTTGCTTCCTCCACATCTGTGAGCAACACCAAGGTGCATTTATGTAATGGAGCAAAATTGAATAGCCTCTCAAGTCATATTTATTTCTTCTACCTTTAGGAAGTCTGCAAGTATAAATAGTATATTGATCCTTGACTCACATCTCTGGAGAGTCTTACTCTTTAGAATAAAGAACTTAGGATGTTCTAGCAAATCACTGTAATGTTGTAACACAATGGTGCAATAGCAACTGAATCATTGTAATAGTATAGAGTTAGGAAACAACTAACATTAGTAGCTGTTAGTGTAAATTACAATATGGACAAAATGTTCACATATTCTCTGTCATGGCCATGTAAGAGCATTAAAGATATAACTCAGGCCATTTATATGGTAAATGTCAGTATTTCAAATATACAATTTCAAAGGCCTAGATAAAGTATGCCACTGGCTTAAATTTCTCTGTTGCTTTATCCATAGGTATATGGGGCTTCAAATATGTAAAGTAGGCCTCTTACACTGCAGCAGAAAGAGACATGCTTATTTCTTTTCATTGCTGTAAATTCAAAGTAAGAATTATTAACACACTATTTTCTTATCATGGGACAAAGTATAAGATACATTAATGATGTTTCAGGGTCCCTCAAGTCTCCTTTTTAGGGTTAAATGCCTGGGCTTCTGCCCTAATTCATCCACATGTCCTCCTAGCAGGAAGCTCAGAGCTGGAAGATACACTGCCTGGTCCTTCCACCCTGATATTCATGGCATAGGTGCTCGTATTCAGTATTTGTCACCTAACTGTAAAGATACCACCTCTGGGATAGTTGTGGGTCTTCTTACATCCATCATGCAAGATTCACTCATGAAATCAATCATGCTCCCCAGTACACCCGAGGCTACCCAATAGTCATTATTGGAATGAAAGTCTGAAAAAAACTTCCTAGAGCTAGAAAGACTCATTCTAGGCATACAAAGGAAAATGCAATTCTTGACTGGCTGAGAGATACATTTGCATCTGTGTCTGTAGTGATCAAAGTAGGTTTTCATCAGAGTAACTAGATATGAGGTACAGGGGATGTTTTAGTGGTAAGGTGATTATGGGGGGTAAGGTTACCTCTTCAAGACTATTTATCAAAGTTGGACACAATTTGCTGGGACAACCATGATTTAAATTTTCATGTGATATAACAGCTTCTAAACTCTTACAGTATAATTAGAATGTTGCTGAAATCCATTTTTCTAAAACCTCATCTCATGACAAGAAGTTCTGACATAGTTTAGGATAACTATCTATATACAAGAGGCAATATTCACTCTCATAATTTAATTTAAATTAGATGGAATATTAAGGAATATAATCTAATAGAATGTATATGATTATCATCTGGGTAGAGAAACTTCACTTATAAAACTTGAACTTGGGGGGATCCAAGATGGCGGCACCAAACGCACACCTTTTTTTTAAATTATTATTATTAATTTATTCTTGTTACATCTCAATGGTTATCCCATCCCTTGTAACCTCCCATTCTTCTCTCCCTCCCATTTTCCCCTTATTCCCCTCCCCTATGACTGTTCCTGAGGGGGATTTCCTCCCCCTGTATATGCTCATAGGGTATCAAGGGTGCCTCATATTTGACCATGTCCCCTGGAGGGGGAGACCTGGTGGCACTCAGAAGAAAGATAGCAGGTTACCAAGAAGAGACTCGCATACCTTTTTTGATCAGAAGGACAGCAGTTACTTATTCAACAATCTAAGGACCGATCTGAGAACCATGAAACACCAGTACCGGTGACCCACAGGTGATGGGGTCCCAACTGTGTGTAGCACAGTTGGGCTGGGCCTCGAGCCACCCAGCACAACAGAAATGTCCTGGGTCCCTGCAAAAACTGGCACAAAGCCTCTGAAGGCTACTACCACAAGCCTGGCTGATGCACAGCTTTTGAACTCCTGGGAGTGCAAAGAGAGCTGTAACTAACAATAACACCAGAGTCGGTGGGTTCTGGCACTGAACAGACACCACAGTCTGGAGCATAAGTGGATCTGATGTCAGGTCACCCAGAAATGCCACAGAAAGCTCCACTCTGGCGTCCAAGCATTCACTGGGAGCATGTGCCACTTTCTTTGACTGGTGGGCAGTTTTTGAATTCCCAGAGGGGCAGAGAGAGCAGGCATTGCAAAAACACCAGAGTCTGTGGGTTCTAGTACAGAGCAGTCACCACAACCTAGAACATAAGTGTATCTGACCTCAGGCCACCCAGAAAAGTCACAGGAAATTATGTTCCAGAGTCTAAGGGGGCCATTGGGAGCCTACACCACTCTCTTGATGGGCAGGCAGCTTTTGAATTCCTAGAGGCATGGAGGGAGCTGGGAATTGCAGAAACCCCAGTACCTGTGGGTTGTAGCACCAAGCAGATAGTACAGTCTGGAACACAGGTGAATTTGACCTCAAGCCAACCAGAAAAGCCACAGAAAGTTGTGGAGAACAAGCAGGCACTGGGCACATGCTCCAACCACAGACATCACAATGGGAAGAGGTCAGAGTAAGAGAACAAGCAACAACTCCCAGAACCATTTGATACTACCAGAAACCAGCAGCCCCACAATCACAACAAGGCTGGAGATACTATCACAGCTGACACATAAAATAAGGATTTCAAATCTAATGTTATGAAAATGATAGACGCCTTAAAGGAGGAAAATAAATTATTGAAACTAGCACATGAATACACAAAGAAAGAGGTGAAAGAATTGAACAAATTGCTTAAAGAAGTTTACAAAAGACAGGAAACTACTATCAAACAGGAGAAGGAAATGAAGAAAATGATTCAAGACCTAAAAAATGGAGATAGAATCAATGAAGAAAACACAATCCAAGACAGTCCTGGAAATAGAAAGCCTAGGGAAAAGGACAGGAACTAGAGACACAAGTATCACCAACAGAATAAAAGAGATAGAAGAGAGAATCTCAGGGGTAAAAGATATGACTAACAAAATCAATACATCAGTCAAAGAAAATGTTAAGTCTAAAAAGCTCCCGATACGGAACATCCAAGAAATTTGTGAAACTATGAAAAGACCAGATCTAAGAATCATAGGGATAGAAGAAACAGAAGACTCACAGCTGTAAGGTCCAGGAAATATTTTCAACAAATCATGGAAGAAAACTTCCCTAAACTACAGAACTCCAAAGAGATTGGACCAGAAAAGAAAATCCTCCCGCCACATAGTAATAAAATAAATTAAAAAACAAACAAACAAACAAACACTAAATGTACAGAACAAAGAAAGAATATTAAAACTTGAGGTGGTTCTGTGGCCTATACTGTACATAAAATTTCTTCATCCTTTCCACACACTTAAGTGTTGACTGCTTAAAACGTATCAAACTGTTAATTCTAAAATGGGTATCATTAAGAACCCCAGAATGCAAAACACAAATCACTTCCTCCTGGAGCTACCTTCTCTGTTAAATCAATAAAGAGTGCAGCAGAGTCACGGGTCACCAATACTTACAGTGCTGATTTGTGAATTAAAAATAAAAATTTCAGAATTATATAAGCTACCCTGAGCTTATCCAGTGAGACAGACTGTTGTTCGTCTGAGTGACTTAGTTTATGTGACAGAGCTACATGCTGCCTTTGGGTTCACCAGTCCTTCAAAACCAAAGATCCATGCTAATGGAAACCTTTCAGCACAAAGCACCCAACAATCAGAGTTAAAGTTTTATTTATTGGCTTTGACCATCTACTTCTGTTATCGAGCATAAGGGCCCACACACTTCATCAACCCCTGACAATAGCCGCAAGCTTGGACAATCTGTCTTGTGTCTTCATCGGGCTAGACTTCAATGGAACAGCCACGATGAAAGAGCAACCCACGCACAAAATGGAAACTCATTAAAATAAACTTTCTCAAAGGGGAAACTATGGTTCCAACGGAACCACACTTTTTATTTCAAAGATGAAAGGCCCATTACGCACCCATACATTCATGTGCTCGAGGACTTTAGCTCTGGTGCCTTCCCAGGTCTTTTTGGAGGCTTTAGAAACATAATAGAAACTCAGCCCCTATTGAACCTGATTGGAACATAGTATCTGTGAAC